>NC_143217.1:5597531-5899375 GCF_030267445.1 Bombyx mandarina
AACCACCTTTAGCCATTGGTTTGTATGTACTTCTATTATGCCATTATCTTAATTCCTTGTAGAGTTGGCGTGACCATAAACTTGCGCTTGTCCCGTCCACAGAGATAAGAAAGCTTAGAACTCTCAAACAATACCATAAATACTTATCAGTGTTGTGCAGCAAACTAAAAAGATTAGATTAGATGAAAAAGTGGTGCCTTTATGCAGCATTATTGAAGTCTTTACGCAAAATGAATGCATTTATTTAAGGGCGTTTACATAAAATTAGGGGTACTGGTCTTAATCTTCACGGATACAATAATGACTAATTTAAAATTCTTCGCATAGACATAATATAATCGAATTTCTATTAAAATAAATCCACTATATAATTCCCTACATTAAACTGTTCAAATATTGGTTAAGTAAACAAATGTTACTTATTTCTATGTCCACAGAAAAGTTACTATACTTGTTTAAGTTTGTACGAAGATTATATTTGAATTTTTGCCGGCTTAATATTCCATTTTTTGAGTTGACAAATAATCGTATGTACTTATCCAGACTACAGATTGTATTTAAATGTTCAGAGTATATTTGTAAAGTCAAATCTATGTTGTTCGTTATTCTGTGGCTTCAAAGAATCCTGGTAGCATCATCGACGTCTCGATTATTTAGTTATCCCGCTTATAGGCAACTTCCGGGTTTGGTCTACCAACGCTCTTTGTCTACACGTCGTACTTTATTCACGTACGACGAGAGCTATGTGTGTATTTGTTTTATTTATCACGTCAAATTATTGATTATCTATATATTAATACGTGAAGCAAAAACTTCGTATCCCTTTTTACGAAAATTGCGCGGACCGAGGAGTATGAAATTTTGCACACTTATAGAGAATATAGAGAAGAAGTGCACAATACTAATATCTTTTTAAAATAATGCATAAAAGATACATTAAATCAATAAAGAAAACATTACACACACTACATACCATGTATTTGACGCACACACGCAAGCATACTATTTATTGTCAAACTTTTGTTCTTGACGTCTGTTGTCAAATTGAGATTAAATATTGTTTGTCTTTGTTAATATTTTTTATAGTGTAGTCTTGGCGAAATTTGTGATTATAGAAGTATAAAATACAATCATAATAGTGTACAAACTTACAATTCCAATTAACTATACCCTAACCTAATACCTAACCCGCAGTAGTCGAATTTCGACTACTGCGGGACCTCTAGGTGGCATAAATTCATGCCCACAATATCTTCTTTTCCGAGTAGAAGGCGGTATCCCATTATCTATATATGTGAAGCAAAAGTTTGTACCCCTCTTTACGAAAATTTTGCGGACGGAAGAGTATGAAATTTCCCACACTTATAAAGAATATGCAGGAGTGCAGAATGTTAATATTTTTCTTAATTATGCATAAAAATACGTTAAATTAATAATAAAAAAATATAACACACACTACCATGTTGACACAACACATATATATTGTATTTATTGTCAAACTTTTGTTATTGTTTAAAGTCTGCGGTCAAATTGAGAATAGATTTCTATTTTTTCTCGAAGGCGAAATCTGTGATTAGAACGATAGAACCATAATAATGTTCAAACTTATAATTTCAATTAATTATAGTCGAATATCGACTACTAAGGGATCACTAGTTCTACTAAATATTGTGTTTTAGTAATATTGGTCAAAAGAAAAGATCACAAATTTTGTCAAGTATCTACCAAAGCCAAACAATAATTGAGCCAATAGTTTCATATCCCTCCGACTAAGTATTTCTTCTTTGAAGGCGTCGCGCGAATAATAAAAATGTGAGAACTATACTTATATAAATCACCCAAGTAGCGTCCCTGGACTCTCGTCAGGTTTGAGCCTCGTGAGCTCACCTACTTGTTAAGGTTACGCTGAAATAGCCACAAGGCTCTCCTCAGCTTAGGTAGGAAAAAAAATACCCTGGACTTATGGATCAGCATCTGATATATGTACACGCAAGTGTCTACAGTCGATTTTTCCTTGTATATATATATTCACGTACGATTTTCATGCTAACGTATGTACAGCGAATTAAATTTTTTATTCGTATGCAAAGATTGAAATCCGCAACAAATTATAGATGGTTGCCTGCATGCCCAGACATTACAAGATAGCCTATTACTGCTTCCCTGAGTGAGGTTCTGTTTAATGGATTGATTACTACACAAGTTTATAGTTAAGTAGTTAGCAGTACCTGCTCCGGTTCTAAGCGCCGACGCGCCGGCCACTAGTCCGTCTTGACCCAAAAACCTTTTAAGGTGATAAAAGTTTTTTTTTTTGTTTTCCACAATTTGGTTAGTCATACAATGCATCTTCACTAACTCTAGGCCAGTGGCTCTCAACCTCTCTTACTCAGCGACACACTAACATACTATTTACAAATCGCGACATCCAATTTTTTTAGTGGAACTAAATGTATTAGTACTTTTATTAAATTACCTTTTAGACGCTTAGACGGCTGCCCCACCCTTCAAACCAAAATGCATTACTGCTTCACGGCAGAAATAGACGGGGTGGTAGTACCTACCCGTGAGGACTCACAAGAGGTCCTACCACCAGCAATCGCAGAGTCCTTGAATACTTCGGTCACATTGCACGGAAGGATGGTAGCAATTTCGAGAGGGTCATCGTGACTGGTAAGGTGGATGGAAAAAGGCCTCGGGGGCCAGCCCAATACGTTAGTTCGACCAGATTTGCACTCTTCTTGATTTCACATTTCACAACGCCCCCCACACCGCCAGAGACAAGAATAGATTAAGGAAGATCGTGCATTTGAAGGTGATACAAAAGGGTGGTCACGATCCTCAGCAGTGAGGAATACGACGCAAGGAGGATTAAACGTATAGTTATTTTAATGGTCTAAATACGTACCTAACTTAGATAAAAATATCGTATTTGTAAATATCGCAACACACTTGACAGGGACTTGCTTGCAGGGGCACAGCTATGTGTCGCGACAACCACCAGGTTGAGAGCAGCTGGTCTAGACTATGTCGTGTATCACAATGCTGGCGCCTGAAAACACGCTTAACTATACATACGAGGGCTGCACTAAAAGTATCGGGAATGGAATATTTCCACTGTTCCTGTCATATTAAAATCTTTTTAATTGAAAACTCCTTGGTTTTAAAAATCGAATACCATTTATTTATTTAAAAAAATATTCTCGGTCTTGTCACGAGGTTTTGTCAAACTTGTTTAGTCGTTGAGAAAATGGAATTGACTCGAGAAAATTTAAGAGCGATGATTTATTATGACTTTCGAAGTGGTTTAACACAAAAACAGTGTGTTGACCGGATGATTTCTGCATTTGGTGATGAAGCCCCATCCAAAACCACAATTTATCGCTGGTTTGCTGAGTTTCAACGTGGACGTGTCAAGCTCAGTGATGATACCCGTCAAGGTCGTCCAAAAACTGCAGTCACCCAAGAAAACGTTGATGCTGTGCGTAAGCTGATTGAGGAAGATCGACATGTGACATACCGCGAAATTCAGGCAACTTTAGACATTGGCATGAGTCAAATATAAATAATCTTGCATGATCAATTAGGTGTAAAAAATTTGTTTTCCCGATGGATACCGCAATCGCTCTGTGAAGAGCAAAAAGCGGCTCGCGTTACTTGGTGCGTCAGAACTCTCGAAAGATTCCACGCAGGATCCTCAAATACTGTATACAACATTGTATCAGGTGACGAATCCTGGATATACGCGTACGAACCCGAAACAAAAAACCAGTCACGAGTTTGGGTGTTCGAAAATGAGTTAAAGCCAACAAAAATTGTTCGTTCACGGAGTGTTGCAAAAAAAATGGTGGCCACGTTTGTCTCCAAAACCGGCCATGTTACGACTATTCCTCTTGAGGGACAAAGAACGGTTAATGCAGAATGGTATGCTAACATTTGTTTGCCACAGGTCGTTTCTGAACTCCGTAAAGAGAACTGCAACCGCCGCATCATCCTCCATCACGACAATGCGAGTTCTCACACCGCGCACAGAACAAAACAGTTTTTAGGGCCAGAAAACATAGAATTATTAGACACTCCGCCGTACAGCCCCGACCTAAGCCCTAATGATTTCTATACTTTCCCTACAATAAAGAATAAATTGCGTGGACAGAGATTTTCATCACCTGAAGAAGCTGTGGACGCCTACAAAACGGCCATTTTGGAGACCCCAACTTCCGAATGGAATGGTTTCTTCAATGATTGGTTCCATCGTATGGAAAAATGTGTCAAATTTCGCGGAGAATACTTCGAAAAGCAGTAAATACATTTTTAAATAGTAATGTTGTGTCACTTCGTTAATTCCCGAAATTTTCAGTGCCGTCTAGGTATACACGTATAGTTTTGATGCACACTGAACATTTGTCGTCCTTTAACATAAAAACAGTAAAGAGTTTATAACTATGGAGTTCTTATTTTTAAAACCATAATCATGATTAAATCATGTTTTTTTTGTAATTTTCTCTTAATTTTATGTTTTGAGTACATAGATCTTATTGGTTTTTATAATTAGGAGTAGGTGTGACTTAAATAAAATGTTCGCCTGTTAGTGTAAAATAACAGATAGTTTAATAATGTTTCAATTTAGTGAAAGTACGAGGAAAATCCTGGGTAAAACTTGTTCGTTTCGCAAAGACCATAATATCCTTTCGCGAAGATTACTTGTTTCTTAAACCGGTATTCCGTTTCATTTACGTACGATTTCATTCAACTGACAATGAAATAAGGTTACTATATTTATAATATTGAGTAAATGTTGTAATAGGTAAGAAAGGTTCGCTGGTAAATGAAAACAATTGAGTTAAGCTCGCCATTTTATAAGTTTTCGCAATTATTGTATTGTATTAACTGTGTGTACAATAAAGAATAAAGAGCTTGGTACGTATTTTTTTTAGTAAATGATGGGCTTCATGCTACCTGATCGTCAATGCCAAAAAGTTTATAGGTACTTTATTAAATTTTAAATCTTAAGGACTTGCAGCGTTTATCTTTTCGGTACATAATTCATATTATTTTTTGATTACCTACCATAATGACTGGTTCGTGTTGCAGTAGCCAGTGTCTTGACTGCTGAGCCGAAGTTCATGGCTTCGATACCCACATCCGGTAAGGATACGTGTAACGAACAGATGTGTTTCCTCTGTGTCTTCATCTATATCTATACTAATATTCTATACTAATATTATAAAGAGGAAAGATTTGTTTGTTTGTTTGTTTCGAATAGGCTCCGAAACTACTGGACCGATTTGAAAAATTATTTTTCCATTAGAAGCCGACATTGTCCCTGATGAACATAGGCTACTTTTTTTTCATTTTTTTTTAAATTTTTTTTTTTGGTTTCATGTGTGTTTTAATTTTTCCGAAGCGAAGCGAGGGCGGGTCGCTAGTATTTAATATTCATGTCAGTATCTAATTAAGCACGTCTATTAATCTCTAGCTCACATCATACAGGGAATTTCAATCTGAGACCAAAGGAGCGTGTTCGATTACTATTATTATAATTAGTACTACTATTATATATTATAGTATTATAATTACTATTATTATAACTATTTAAAACCAGAACAGCTGTTTAGACACGATTTGTCCAGTTAATTTTTTATATTTATTATTCATAATTAATGGCATATGTACTCGATGCTCATAAAGATCTGTGCTTGATTTGCACGACTTTTTACAGCCTCAAAGTGACAATGTTGCCGTTTACCAGGTAATTTTCCCGTCACTTTAAAAATAATAAGCGACTTTTTTTCGTTTTTCTGGCCATCTGGTCTAATCTTCTACGAAATTCTGCGTCTACAGGATGGGCGGGGTGTGTGAGACTGGACCATACGCAGATCTTTGGAGCGAACCGCGGGCCTTAGTTTAGTGTTTAGGGCCCTACTCACTAAAATATTCAATCTCTGTAACTTGATGATCTTTTTTTTTGGGTCATCTACAAGTTTACCGGCAGGGGGTGCACCGGATATGTGGACCTCAGTAGTTGAAGATGCTAAAAACTAAGCGACTCTCCTACATATGATTGAGGCATTACTAGTAGCCCAGTAGTTTCACCAAGGCAGGTGGGCGAAAAAGAGCTCAATCAGGAGGGGTGGGATTTGCTAACAGCTACCTGAGCGGCTCCAAAGGAGACCTAACATCTTAATAGTAACTGCTTCGCAAATGAATCTGCGTCTAATGCAACAGTTATTGGATCTGATCGATCATTAAGGACGTGTCTCCTGCAACCTTATCCGCTGCTTTGATATTATGTGCGGGGCCTCAGAACGCCCCGTAATCCTGTGACCTGGGTTTCTCGTCTTGTCTCGTAAATATGTGCTGTAACATTCTGTAGTCGTATGTTATTTTCTAGTCTAAATTGTCATTCATGCGTAAACTTCATTGCATCATTACGCGATTTTTTGTTAAATTAACTATTAACTACATTCCGCTATTACTTTTCTCGGCTTACATTAAATTGACATAGAAATTCGATCTATATTATAAATACTGTTACAACGAAAAAAAAAAAACAATAATATTTGAATTTCGAACTTGTCATTCTCGTATGAATATTCGCTACGGTAGGTACCTGTGTTTTTCCATTTTCGCGCCATTATTTGTCGAATTTTCTTGTAATATCAGTTTGAAGTGTGATAATAAATAAAACTAAATTGCCGCGATTCTTAAATGTTCGTGTACCGGGCTATTTTGTTGATATTTTTAATGAAACGCCATCTTTTTATGAGATAAAAGATCTAGTCGTCCAAGTAGCTTTAACATTAAATATGTTCATTTTAAATTAAATGTAATTTGAAATAAATCATTGGGAATTTCAATTCCCGTGCAATATTAATTCGCGTAGACAATAATAGAATTCACAATCGTCTAACCACAATTATTTAACCGAAGAATGAAAAATAAATAGATAACCTTCGGTATAACTTGCGGCGTAGTAAATGCCCAATTTGATCACTAAAGAGAGAGCGGACATTATCAATTTGTAAGGGCCCCCTAGTGTGCAATAACAACACGTGGTGCTATAACTGTGTCTCAATATAACTATGTCTGTCGTACGAGAATCTTCGGTGCTTCCGCTGTCTGTTCGAAGACCCTTTGTAAGTAACAGAGGTACAATGTTAGTAGATTTTTTTATTTTAAATTTTTTTTATTCCTTAATTAGACACAGTTTATTTTTATTGCTTATATGGGTTGACGAGATCACAGCCCACCTGCTGTTAAGTGGTTACTGGAGCCCATAGACATTTACAATGTAAATGCGCCACCCACCTTGAGATATAAGTTCTAAGGTCTCGAGTATAGTTACAACGGCTGCCCCAGCCTTCAAACCGAAACGCAGCATTGGTACCTACCCGTGCGGACTCACAAGAGGTCCTACCGCCAGGCTTATGTTTTTGTTATTTTCAACTGGCGTTTGGTAGTTCGAGCCGATAGAAATCTTGAGACATGAGCTCGAAATGTCAGTTGTATTCTGTAACGGCCATTTCACCCTTCGAATCAGAACGTGTTTCCTTAATGCATGAGACAGTGATATCTACCGGTACGGACTCGCAATACGCCCTACCGCCACCAGTAAACCTACAAAATATACTGCATCTTACGTTGGCCAAATGGAACGTACCATCTCAACTCAGATGAACTAATACAGTAGGGCCATACAAAAAATAAGGTAAGGCACGAATCTGCCGTTACGCATGTGTGTTACGGATGCGGATGGTCACATCCTTCCTATTTCTGCCGCAAATCAGTAATGTATAATACCTTGAATTGTGCGGCAGCTGTGGTATTACCGAACTGACATTTAAAATTAATGTCCTTAAGACCAGGTGGGCAGTGTGCTCGTTCACCCGTCTAAGCAATAAAAAGATAAAAAGATACCGTAATACTCGAAAGATAAACTGTCGTTCGGTGAACGTAGGTTCTGTGAGAATTTCTTGGAGATGCTTAAGATGTGAGGTATATTTTTTTTATTTATTGCTTAGTTGGATGAACGACCTCACAGCCCACCTGGTGTTAAGTGGTTACTGGAGCCCATAGACATCTACGACGTAAATACGCCACACACCTTGAGATATAAGTTCTAAGGTCTCAAGTATAGTTACAACGGCTGCCCCACCCTTCAAACTGAAACGCCTTACTGATTCACGGCAGGAATAGGCAGGGCGGTGGTACCCACCCGCGCGGACTCACTAGAAGTCCTACCACCAGTAAATACACAAACTAAAATTTGCGGGTTTCATTTTTATTATACGATGTTATTCCTTCACCGTGGAAGTCAATCGTGAACATTTGCTGAGTACGTATTTCATTAGAAAAATTGGTATGCGCCGTGGATTCGAACACCCCATACATCGCTCAACACCAATGCACCGGACGTCTTATCCTTTAGGCTACGACGACTTCAGACCATTTATCATAGTCTATTTATGTATTATCTGTCACGCCCTTAATATACGGCAAGGAAGGCTCATTAAAACTAAAAATCGTGGTAACCTTAAAAGCTTAATACCGCCTCCTTCTTTTTATTCGAAGTCTGTTTAAATATGTCAACTGTTGCTTCAATATCCAGTTACCAACCAAATATTTGTAAAAGAAATTAGTAACGCTGAACTGTTCATCGTTCGTCACCTCTCTTACAACTAGGTCTTCTGAACTGGGGCACGTGCTTATATTCGGTTTTGTCAAAATGAAACTAGAAATAAGGTATGGTAGAAATTAAAATGTATTCAAATTCTTCATGTAATTTTTGAGTAAGGTTGAGGTGGGGCGTTTTATGATTCCGGTTTGAAAGAAAGGTCATATTGTATAATAGCCGGCAAACTTCTTGAGCATTTGTTGACGTAGTGGGGGTAAGTTCGCGCATGGTACACTCACGTGCAAAAACATTATTTACTCTGCGTCATAATGCAATTAAATTATTAAAATCAACATATTTTTATTTATTTATATATTTATTAGAACATCAACAAAAAATATAGGTTAATAATTGTAATAATTTAATCTTGGAGTAAAATAGATATTCCTTCTATTAAATCAAAACTAGAGCTGTTGCCAGGTTTTGGTTCAGTTGAAGCGAAGCTGGTATTTGTAATTTTTTTTTCGTTATCATAATCTTGACCATCATCACTGTTTTCATTACCAAGTCGCTATCATCGTGATGAGTCGACATAGGGATCATCGGTGTAGTTTACAACTCGGTCGGCTCAGTCTTCTTTTTTGTCTATAATTAATTATTTTTTGAAGATATTCGATTCGTAGTAATCGAATGTAACTTTTTTCAATTATTAGCTTCCGATTATTTTCTGTTTTTTTTTCCATCTGAAGCCTAGCTCTTTTATAATTCGTCGTAAACTTCATTCCGAGCCATTAAAATTTATATCTTCTTTAAATTTTTCGAAGCCTTTCTACGGTACGGAGTTTCGCTGCTTGTTATGTAGTTATTATGATTACATCTTTTTATTACAGATTGAACGAAACTATCCATTCCGGTAACTTTCTTCTTCCCTGATCTTTTCTTACCCGGAGTCCGAAACACGGCGAGCAAGCCAGAGCCTTTAGCTTCGTTAATAATGCACCTAACAGTACTCACTGATGTTTTTGTTGCTTCCGAAATCTGTCTTACTTTTTCCATATCATTCCCTCCATATCATTCCCTGTTTTATAATAAAGCAATATACGTCGTACACAATTATTCTACCCTTTCTTTTGAATACTACACCCAGTCTGTCGCGGCATAGTGTATTTTTTATAAAAAAATCAACAAACACTCAACAAATAGCAATGGCAACAGAGTCAACAAGCAATTATAACAAATAACTTAACGATTAATAACGATAGACTTTTCACTGTACGCAAGCGTACTTTTGGGAGCAAGCGGAACGAGGGCGCGGTGCGGGACGCAAGGTTCGACTGATCTACCAATAACGCGCTCGATACGTTTTCCCCTGCCGTCGCGCCTCACCCTCACCACCAAAGTGATCTAAAATTCGGTTCTGCGCAGTCAAGGTCATTTGCTCAAGAAGTTTGCCGGTTACTATAAATATTGTGAATATTGGAAATCAATTTTTTTTTTTTTAATTTAAATTTTTCTTATAATAAATCCTATACCACTACGCTAGTATAATTAATGCATAGAGAATGCTGCCACCCATTCTCTGTAGGATGACTTAGTCGCCTTTTATGACACCCACGTGATGAGATAGTGTGGTGATGTTATTTTTTTTTTTTTTTTTTTTTTTTTTTTTTATTGCTTAGATGGATGGACGAGCTCACAGCCCACCTGGTGTTAAGTGGTTACTGGAGCCCATAGACATCTACAACGTAAATGCGCCACCCACCTCGAGATATAAGTTCTAAGATCTCAGGTATAGTTACAACGGCTACCGCACCCTTCGAACCGAAACGCATTACTGCTTCACGGCGGAAATAGGCGGGGTGGTGGTACCTACCCGTGCGGACTCCCAAGAGGTCCTACCACCAGTGATTACGCAAATTATAATTTTGCGGGTTTGATTTTTATTACACGATGTTATTCCTTCACCGTGGAAGTCAATCGTGAACATTTGTTGAGTACGTATTTCATTAGAAAAATTGGTACCCGCCTGCGGGATTCGAACACCAGTGCATCGCTTCAATACGAATGCACCGGACGTCTTATCCGTTAGGCCACAACGACTTATTTACGATAAAACTGCATATCTTAAAGCATTCTTAAATGATATCATCATAAAAAAAATGGTGGAGAGAAGCGGCCGCCGAAGAAGCTGATTAAGACAGAAGAGGGAAGAAGGAAGAAGATGACATCATGCTACGCCCGGCTTATCAATCCACACATATAAGATTCTTACCAGCAATCTCATCACCCCTGCCTCGATAGGCAAGGAGCCCAAGCCCGAGTCGAGCCCGTTCCGCGCCCCTGTAAGGTGAGGCGACGATCGCACAGAATGACATCATCAACTTTACAAAGTTTCATGTCAATCGACAAAACCACTTTTTTTCCCCTACTTATGCTGATAGCTTTGAGAGGCTATTTTAGCTTCGCCTTGACGTGTAGGTAAGCTCACGGGGCTCAAACCGGATTGTTGCTAACACTCGTCCTAGCAAGTTCAGTGCTTCGCAGAATCTACCACCGGATCGGAAACGCGACCCACTGAGACGATCCGGCGAGAAACTCAGTAAGCAACAGAAAATGCGTGAACGCATTACACTAACATACACACAAACAAACGACCAATATGTTAATAAATTAGAAGAAGCTTGGAATGAAAAGAATGACGTCATCGCTACACTAAAACTAATAAAGAAGCTGTAAATATTATCAGTGATTTCATTGTGATCGTAATGACGCATTCTGTATTCTAGACCTCGTTAATGTAATGAGCAAGTGCATTTACATTGGTTTGAGAACCAGCGAAATTTGTACTTATGCAATTATATTACGGGTTCTGTGACTAAATAATTTTGTAGATTAGTTTTTGATGACATTTGTTCGATTTGATTCTAGGAAAATATTCGATGTAAATTGTATCAGAAGTAAAGTAATCAGTGTTCGTCAACACTATTAGATATCTAGAATGATACGCTATTGCATGCTGCTTTTGATTGGTACACCATACCCATTCTACCAGTCATTTAAGTCAAAGGCCTGGGATTATATATTTTCTCAAAAATGTTAATGATTAAAAGGATCTATTCGCAAAAATGTAATTTGACAAAATATAACGTAACGAATATAAATAAACAAAACGCGTGTTTGGGTAAATGTTTTATTGTGTATGTCACTGGACTTTTGGGGTAGTTATCATTATACATACGAAATACACTTTCCTTATCAAAAAGTAGTAGTAGTATAGTTTTTTACCGAACCCTAAAAGTATTAAGTTTAAGAATTTACTAATTACATAGGTTGTTTATGTCCGTTCTTTTTTAAGTAATGATCACAGATTAGTCACTAGTTTTTACCTTATCGGCAACAGTAGGTCATGACATGAAGCCCAAAGCAATTGTAGCACAGTAGGTTTTCTAATTTTATAAAATTAACTAGCGACCCGCCATCGCTTCGCTTCGGAAACTGTAATTTATTATTGATTTCTCCACTATTTAATGGATGTTATTATACACATAAACTTTCCTCTTCAATCACTCTATCTATTAAAAAAACCGCATCAAAATCCGTTGCGTAGTTTTAAACATTTAAGCATACATAGGGACAGACAGATATAGGGACAGAGAAAGTGACTTTGTTTTAAAGTATGTAGTGATTCCCATTAATTTTATAAAATACATTGGCACGAATTAGAATTAAATTCTTTATGAAAATGCTCAATCTATACTAATATTATAAAGAGGAAAGATTTGTTTGTTTGTTTATTTCGAATAGGCTCCGAAACTACTGGACCGATTTGAAAAATTCTTTTTCCATTAGAAGCCGAAATTTTCCCTGATGAACATAGGCTACTTTTTTTTAATTTTTTATTATTTTATTTTTTTGGTTTCATGTGTGTTTTAATGTTTCCGAAGCGAAGCGAGGGCGGGTCGCTAGTGTAATTAAATAAAGCATCAAGTATATTAGATATACGACGATAATATGTTCTATTTTAAATTCAACTCGGATTTGGATATCTGTGACCACAGATTTTACCAAACAATTGTAATAAAATGCTATTCCCATAATAATCATCAACTATCACTACTGATGTTACGTCCTTGCAACGTATTACTCAAGTAAGCCAGTTTCCCAACATCATAAGCGGACTATACATAACAGCAAATCACTTTCATGGATTCTGTTGCAATAAACAACACAACAACACGATTTTATTGAATAAAAAAATCATCAATTTTGGGTCACTGTTAATTTTGTATGCCACTTGTATTATCACTGCTAATGAAGTATTTAATTAATATGTTTGGATAATCTATCAATATATTTTATAATTAAGTTTATTCTTCCTTTTACCTTCTGAGGAGTTAAATCCGGCCTTAGTGGATACTTCAACTGCCCAAAAAAATAAAATAAAAAAAATATACCTCAGCTGCTAAGACTCTGCATTGATGCCGGTCAATTTGACCAGTCAGTCAATCCGGATAAAGAAGCTATGTATAAAAATGTTACTCATATTTTTGAGCTGTTAATCCGGAAAAGTTAGTCATATTTGAATAAGACTGCCTTTTAGGGTAATTACTTGCTGTGTAACGCCTTTTTTTTTTTTTATTGCTTAGATGGTTGGACGAGCTCACAGCCCACCTGGTGTTTAAGTGGTTACTGGAGCCCATAGACAACTACAACGTAAATGCGCCACCCACATTGAGATAAAGTTCTAAGGTCTCAAGTATAGTTACGACGGCTGCCCCACCCTTCAAACCGAAACGCATTACTGCTTCACGGCAGAAATAGGCAGGGTGGTGGTACCCACCCGCTCGGACTCACAAGAGGTCCTACCACCAGTAATTACGCAAATTATAATTTTGCGGGTTTCATTTTTATTACACGATGTTATTCCTTCACCGTGGAAGTCAATCGTGAACATTTGTTGAGTACGTATTTCATTAGAAAAATTGGTACTCGCCTGGGATTCGAACACCGTTGCATCGCTTCAACACGAATGCACCGGACGTCTTATCCGTTAGGCCACGACGACTTCAAATAGCTACTCCCAAACGCTACTCCCAAATAGTCAGTCCGTCATTTAAGTGGTCTTCCAGTTGTTAGGCAAGCATTTCTTCTGGTTCTCGTGATCTAATAATATGTATCCATATCCATCGGTGTTTGTCCATCTAATCTATCCATGTTATTCCCTATATCAGCGTAAAGGCGTGTTTCAGTCCACTCACAACTCATTGATAGACAACGGAAATCATAGCTTATAGACACTAATGCGGATGCTGCGTCTTCAGTGATTGAAGAATGTTGTATCGTCCAAATCTGAATGGATTATTACTTTGCGACGGTATTGGGAAGGATTTTTTTAAATTCCGTTCTCACTTTAGGTGCACAGTCGAAATCACTTCCCACTTGGTGTTAAATGGTTACCGGGCTCCATGATATCACAACGTCAATTCCGCCACCCACATTGAGAGATGACGTCAAAAACTAATTGTATTTTATTATTATCGCGCACTTCGTGTTGCAAACAGTAGCGTGTTTATAACTCACCACCTATGCGAGCCTCATGCCCTACCACCAGTAAATTTACGAACGTTATAAAATATGCCTACCGCAAATTTCTTTTATTTCTCAGTTGCTAGTATTAAAGTTGATAGATATAGAAACTCCTTATCAAAAAGAAAAGAAAACATATACACAGACAGCAGTGACTATATGTTTCATAAAAAAAAGTGAAAAAAGTCTGTCGGTTCATGAAGTAAAACAAAATAAGAAAACTGTGATTTCGATATAAAATTCTAAAACATCCACGTAACTAATTCTAATTTATAAAAGTGTATTAGTATATTATTTCGTAACTGTCTGCACTTTGCGACTTAAAGATTGGATTCTGCTACCAAGAACTTTAAATTATATCAGTTTGATTCTAAACCAATATTTGTCAAATAATTTTAATGTATTGTTAAAATTTAAATTATAGTATTACCTATTCTTATGATGAAATTATGAGAGTTCATTGAATTACATACACGAACCTCAAACAAATAATGTTTAATAGTTTCTAAATAATGTATTATACTTCATATGAAACGAGTATGTGATCTTTATTTAAATGTCCATTTTATGCTTCTAAATATTAAACGATATAAAGTCATGTAAACGTAATGTGTTAAAATAAAAGAGATCATAAATTCACAATGGTCATTAAATGCTAATGTATAAAATGACGTGTAACAACATCGGTACATACTGATGAATCCCATATATTTGGAATGCGAACAGTGCGGACTCACAAGTCGTCCTACCACCAGTAAAAATATACGCTAAAATACTGATTTTAGTGAAACTGTTCACTGCATTAATAAATAGCTGACATTAATTAAATAAATATTTATTATTAGTATCACTTCGAGTTTCCTCCAAGGACGGGGAAATCTGGGTCAGAACTCAGCTTAAAAAATGCTACAATATTGATGACGTAGGAGAATAAGGAAATCAGGGCAGATCAAATAAATTTCAAGATCTAATTGCTTTTCTATTGTAGAGTACTTACTTATCTTTTTAAAATTTCGCATGCTTTTTTCCATTTCTACTTTTGTGAGTCCGCGCGGGTAGATGCCACCACCCTGCTTATTTCTGCCGTGAAGCAGTAATGCGTTTCGGTTTGAAGGGTAGGGCAGCCGTTGTAACTATACTTGAGACCTTAGAACTGATATCTCAAGGTGGGTGGCGCATTTACGTTGTAGATGTCTATGGGCTCCAGTAACCACTTAACACCAGGTGGGCTGTGAGCTCGTCCACCCATATAAGTAATAAAAAAATAAACTATTCTCGAATTATCGTGCGAGCTGACATCAAATACCATATATAATACTTTGTGATCGATGGCAACGCCATTCCACTTGAAGAATTTATTAAAACAGGAAATCATACTTAACTTCCTTAGGCGTCAGATGAGGTTTCCTTGACAATCCCTATTAATGACGTCATAACAGCAAACCTGCAATTTATCCTTTGATTTAATTGATCGTAATAAGACAGGCGTGCTCACAGCAAATTCGAAACCGACAATATGACTGTAGCCAATCTCGATTATATAAAGGAAGTCTGTATTTAGAGTAATTTAAAAACGTCTAATTTAGGCAGCTAAAGCGGCTAATTTCCGAACGCAATAGCGAATGAGAACAGTAATCGCACTGAAAAAGCTGCAATACAGATTAATGTTCATAGAAATATCGTAGTAGATTATAAATATAGTAGTAGTTAGAATAGGGAGTTTTCAAATAGGTTTCCAAAAACAATCTAGGAACAGATTTATAATTACGTATTAGAATAATGACTTTCAAAAGAAGGTAAGCCTCCAAATAATATTAACTAGAGGTCCCGCAGTAGTCGAAATTCGACTATAATCGACTATAATTAATTGGAATTGTAAGTTTGTACACTATTATGGTTGTATTTTATACTTCTATAATCACAAATTTCGCCAAGGCTACACTATTAAAAAATATCAATAAAGACAAACAATATTTAATCTATCCTCAATTTGACCACAGACGTCAAGAACAAAAGTTTGACAATAAATAGTATGCATGCGTGTGTGCGTCAAATACATGGTATGTAGTGTGTGTAATGTTTTCTTTATTGATTTAATGTATCTTTTATGCATTATTTTAAAAAAATATAAGCATTGTGCACTTCTTCTCTGTATTCTCTATTACTCCGTCAGCGCAATTTTCGTAAAAAGGGATACAAAGTTTTTGCTTCACGTGATAATGTTAACCTTCATGAATCTATATAACAAGTCCGGGTATTGTATAAGGCGACAGTATAAGAGTATAGTAGAATTGTAAATGGTATGGCGAGTGACATTTAGAAAGGTGAAAACAATTGCTATCACCCAAGCGTTTCGCAATCGGAATCACTCTTATTAAGCACAATGAAAAACGTCTGGAACCTGAGACGAAGGACCGGTGTAAGATGTTCAACAAACAGCCCGTGCTTGCTTAGTGAATTATCCTCTCTGATGTCATTTCGTATTCAGAATCTGTCCTATCTTATTTTGTCTTAAAAAACTTCACACCTACTTGTTTGTATGTTTAAATTTCATATTAGCCGAGCCTGGCAGAAATTAATAAAAGAGTTGGAAGATTGTTAAAGATCAAACGAAATAGAACATTATTTCCGGGATTTTTCACCCTTTGTCACCAATTCGCGTTAGAAATAGCTGATTCATTCAAATTCACTTCGTTTATATTATTTTAATTGAGATTTTTTTCATTCTGAGATTGTTTTTCTTTTATTTCCGTGATTCGTAAGGTAATTTCTTATTAATGAAACGTTAATGTAACAATTTATATTCCCTTCAGTATGAATTTCGTTTGTATTCTATGCATAAAAGTTTTAATTGAATGTACTATGTACATTGATTTAACTAATATATTTTCGTCGAACAAAAACGATATATTATTCTAGTCAATGTATCTAAATAATGTACGTTTATTTAATTATTTATAGAAATAGATGAAGACAAAAAACCACGATCCATTGGTACAAACCGATTTAATGTTATTAATAATTGTACCTAATACTTTTAAATTATATGATTGTCATTATGAAATAGGCAGCGGCTTGGCTCTACCCCTGGAATTGCTGAAGTTCATGTAACCACTCACCATCAGGTGGGCCGTATGCTCGTCTGCCTACATGGGCAATAAAAAAAAAGAAAGAAATCCATGGCTGACGGGGCAGGAGAGGTTGAACTCTTTATTTTAGTAGAATAGATAAAGGTACCCTTCCAACCCATAATCGATTTGCAGATAAAATCGACTGTGGTACCTATAACAACCAAAGGAATTAGGAGGAGAGTTTGTCCATCGCGATTTACTTGTAGCATTTTCCGAGTTCTATCACGGATCGCACACTTGGGTATAAATGCAGCACGTTAGGTCAGGTTCGACTTTCAAATACCACCCACAGCCTGAGCATGAATGATGACCGGCTCAATGTTCACAGTTACGCACACTTTAGAAAGAGCGTTCAATGTTAAAGCGTCGTGGGAAACGATTATTTATATGTTATTACTACGATAAGACCTTGATTCTTATACGCAACGAACAAAAGTAAAAGTTTGATTTCGATAACATAACGGCTTCCGTTTTAATGGGCGTCAATGTCAGTTCAGTTATACATAAAACAGGGCAAGTGCGTGTCGGACTATGCACAGCGAAGAGTTCCGTAGTCTGAATGTCAAAATGAATCTATGTCGTGTTGCTGGTCACCGTCCTCGTCGAACCCGTCGCTTGCGGCAAAGGGCTCAACAAGCGAATTAACCCACAGACACAGCCCAGCCCACTGAGTTTCTCACCGGATCTTCTCAGTGGGTCGCGTTTTCGATCCGGCGGTAGATTCTGCGAAGCACTGCTCTTGCTAGGCTCAGTGTTAGTAACACTCCGGTTTGAGCCCCGTGAGCTCATCTACATGTTAGGCGAAGCTGAAATAGCCTCTCAAGGCTATCAGCATAAGTAAGGGAAAAAAAACTGTCGTGTCTGACCAGCCTGTGACCAAAAGGTTTATGAGAGGGTAGCTCCGAGTGTCTCAAAAAGTCCTAACAAATCCTGTTCAAGCCCATTTTATTTTAAGTTTCATTCTAGTCATATTTGCTGTCTGATAAATTTAAAGTTAGCGAGGTAACGCAGTTTTCACGACTTTAGACTTTGGAAATAGCCATTTCATTTTTTTTTTGAGATATCTAAATGGACTTTAAGAAAAAACCGAAAACTACCAAAATTTTAGAAGATTCACTTAACTTCATTAATTTTTGTTATTGAAAAGTCATATAAATGTCGAAAATAAAATGTTTAAGATAGTATGGATAAATTTGTATTAGCTGCAATACTAACCAATAAATAACTATTACCACTTCAACATTCTTCGCGGTTCTAACTTTTCCTCGTTCACCATAAAATATTACTCTTTGTTTGAGCTTAAATTAAAATCTATTTAAATACAAATTGGAAATCGAATACATCAAAACGTGCTTTTCCCGTGGTACAAATAAACCAACAGCTATTTATTATTAATATTTAAGAATATAATTAAGAATATGATTACAGATTTTAGGTTAGGTTAGATTTTGTTTCAATAAAATTGGATCTTGCAAAAAGAAGATATTCTATGATTTAACTTTTAATATCATAAAGATTTTCCTAAGATTTTTATTTTCAAATACCAAAATGATAAAAATCTCACACGTTTTATTCCTTTTCTGTATTTTCATAGTTTACACATTTTTTTACAATCTCCTAAAATTTATCTATATTAAAATATGAACAAATTTTTTACCGTTTTTGAATGTTATGTTACAACCTAAGAATTTATTCTATACGTAGATCGGCTTGCCCAATTCATAGCCAATTAGTTTCCCATGTGTATTTCTTCATAATTTTCTCGTGTTTTAGATTTTTAAACGAGTATTCGTTGATAATTTTAAAGGTCAATCATTATCTAATATTGTGCTTGAGACTGCTTGGGGGAATTGCGCACGCGTCGTAAGAACCTACTGACATACTTTATAACCTCAATTTCGGTCGGTTGCCGGTTTGTGATTTTAGAAATGATTTTGGGGGTCACGCTACCCGTAGAGCGTTTGGCTGTGTTCCTGCTATTGTTGATATCCATGTTCGTCTGCCTACAAAAACCAAAAACTTATTAAATTCTGACTTTATTATTCTAATTTTAATATTTTCGACGGTTCGAACACCTTTTCGTAATCCAAATAAACAGAATATGGCGCATGATTTGCCGCGTTAAATTTGTAATTCAGAAATAAATTAATACGTTGGTTTTAGTCCATATCTGATCCATAATCGACCAGACGATTTGGAGATCCATTAGAAATTTGAAATTATAATCCAGTGGACACTCTGCCGTATTTATTATTATACTCGTAGTTGATCGATTTGACGTTGTCCGTTATGTCATTTATCGTGCTAAAATTAATCCTGGCTATCTAACAACAACTTGTTTTTACGAAATTTTATCAATGTCCGTTCACCTATTTTTGCGTGATCGAATAAAAAACATACAAACTTTTACATCTAAAGCATTAGCTTGAATTGGCTTTTGTTAATTATATTCAATACACTAGACATATGTATTCAAAATTCTAACGAAAAGTTTAGCATGTAAGAAAAAAAAGTAAGTGTTGATACAAACATCTCTACCCTTTTGCGAGGAATTCACGACACCCCTTATGCCCCAGCTCCTTTTCAATATTCGATTCAGATCCATTGGTTTCTGGCCCCGGTCCTGGATTGAAGGTTAGATCGGCTGTTAGTACGATGCAACTGTAACTCTGACCTCAAGGAACAAGGTGGGTGGCGCGATTCCCAATAACGTATCTATGAGTATTCATTTAATAGTATATGAGTTACGAATTCATTTGCCCAACTACAGTAATAATTTTTTTATTTTTCATTATAATTAATGAGTTGGATACTTTTACTTGTAGGTTAGTGACGTTTATAAAAATGTTCAAGGGCATCCTCCACGTTAAAATAATAGGTTAAGTAGTGTAATTGTTTAATTGTATATTGTGAATAAAATTATTTCCTTACATTATAAGTTAGATTGGTTTTCGTTATCGTGTTGTTTTGTCGTATACATGTAAGGACCATTGTGTACAAACTCAGCACTTTGTCTTACTTAGTCGTGCGCACATGGCTTATGTTGCAAGCCAGATTTTGTTTCTTTTTACTTGTGATTTTTATGTATCTTTTTAGCTTGTGACGTGTATTGTGTGCCTAATAAAAAATAAAATCAAATAAATAATATAATATCATTTTCTGATTTCGGCCCTGGATTCGGCACACTGACCGGCCACAGCCCTTGGTTATGTAAAGTGCAACACTATTATGGTTTACTTTTGTGATTGCAACGTCACAGTCGTCAGTCTTCTTTCGGACGTGCCGGTTACGTCAGTGAAATCCGCGTTTTGCGATACTAAGAAACGTATTTAGTATTAGGTTATTGTTGAACACGGGAAAATCGAATCATGATTTTGGACCCGATTGAGACCACAGCGTCAATTCCATAGCCGATGAAGTCGTCGTGGCCTAAAGGATAAGACGTCCGGTGCATTCGTATCTAGCGATGCAACGGTGTTCGGATCCCGCAGGCGGGTAACAATTTTTCTAATGATATACGTACTTAAGAAATGTTCACGATTGGCTTCCACGGTGAAGGAATAACATCGTGTAGTAAAAATCAAACCCGCAAATTATAATTTGCGTAATTACTGGTGGTAGGACCTATTGTGAGTCCGCACGGGTAGCTAGCACCATCCTGCCTATTTCTGCCGTAGCGTTTAGGTTTGAATGGTGGGGCAGCCTATGTAACCATACTGAGACCTTAAAATTTATATCTCAAGATGGGTGGCGCATTTACGTTGTAGATATCTATGGGTTCCAGTAAACGATTAACACCAGGTCGACCACCCATCTAAGCAATAAAAAAAGCCCATACCTACTGAGGCAAGAAGTCGAAGGATATGTTGTATTGTAATAAACCTGAATGCATGATTCCTTCTCGGTCATTATACGTCGATATAGTAGTATTATGTTGACAAAACGAACATAACACAAATTTCTCGGTGTACACGAGAAATATTTACCATGACCGTATTGTAATTTTGTCTAATGTTATAATATAAAAGTCTCATTATTTCTGGGTGCCTATTACGTAATAACATTAGTATGTGTTCCACGGTTGAAATAACGTCATTGTTGTACGTATTTGCATGTCAAGGCATATTAAACAAATCGATCATGGAACATACTTCATTTACTAGTTTGCATTTCATTTACGTTTTTGATTACGTTTTCTAAGCTGTCATGGCCCATAGACACCACAACGCTTGTGTAAAGTTTAGGCACTAGGTATAAGGGCTCTAATTAAAATGGCACTCGTGATAATAATCTGTCTGGATTCATTCTCTTTTGACGCTTTCGCTAGATTTCTCTCGTCGTGTTACGACGGGAGAGATTAAGCGACGCGGACCGAAACCAGCAGGGGGGGTTCCGGGCTCTCCACGCCCTTCACTGGCTGAAGGCTGAAGGGTGCTCCTCCTGGAGACGCTCGGACTTCCTCGTTTATCCCCTTCTTCTTCTTCTTTGCTATTTTGGTATTATTTCTGTCTCTCTGTTTTGTCTTTCTTTCTGTTTTGTTTTCTGTTTTGTTTTCTTTTATGTTTTGGGGTCACGGGAGATAGTGGGCCACTTTTGGCCTGCCTTTTTGATGGAGTAGTAAGCCGGCGTTGCTTACTCATCTTCCGGCCGCTGGTCGCCATGTCCCCGACTTCGGCTACAGGGGAACGCCCTCCAGAGGTGGGTACCGGTATACTGGCGTGGTTTCGTCGTTGTTGCTCGTTTGAGCGTCGGGTGATGGTCTGTCGTGCTGCTCGTTGCACTCGGCGGGCCGCCGGCCAACCCGTAATCCTCACCGCGTGGGGGACCGGGGCCGCTGCCGCGAGGCACGGGCCGCGAGGACGTAAACCTCTTTAAAAATGCCCCAATCCTAAGCTCTGGAGAGCTACTGGAGAGGTGCAGCCTTCTCTCGCTGTGCTCGGCGCGAAGCTCCGCGAGGGGCTGGGCAGGTGACGCTGGCGCTGTTTGTGGACAGCACCCGACAACGGACTCGGCGGAAGCGGAAGTGGGTCCCTCTGACCCCCTCTGCACATTCAATGTGGTTGGCAAGATCGTCTCGACAATTGCGGCCAAATCGGGTGCGGGCATAAAGGGCACCTATGTGTCGGCCATGAAGGCTGCGGCTGTCTCCTTGGAGGAAAAAACGAAGGAGGTTGTGGATCGCACCACAAGTGCGGAGACGGCGGGCCTACGGCAAGAGCTAGACTTACTGCACGCCCGCTTCGAGCAGATTTCGGCCGAAAACGACCGACTTCGGGCGAACGACGGTTGCCGATCTTATCGAGCGTCTACGCAGCTCGCCTCCTGCCCCTCCTCTGCCAGATGCCGAGTACCCCAAGTTGAGTTGAGGAGCTGAGGCGGTGACTTGTCATGCTGGAGGCGAGGAGCTCCACTGTGGAGCGCGCGAGATCACCCCTCGCTCATGAAGAGAAAAATAGTCCCCATGTACCGGCACCTCGCAGGACTGCAAAGGCCGTGAAAATCTATAGCGGAATAAAATCAGGCGTGACACCCGCGACACGTCTTGCCGCTGTTGCCGCCCCTGTCTCTGCAAGGCAGCCCCCGGCAGATGTCAGCGATGCCGTACTGCCTACTTGCTAAATTGCTAGCTACTTGCTTGATTTTGTTGAATTTCAATAACTTTTCAATCATAAGCACGATTTTACCTGAAATTAGCTTTACAATTTAATGAGATTATTCGAAATGACAGCAATCGCTTCTGTATTTTTTTTCTTTTTTCGTCAACATTATTATTCATTAAAAACTTTAACAAATCGGTCCAGTGCAAGAAGAAAGTTATATAACGAGGTGAGAGAGGTGCTCGGGCCGGCGCCGTGCCGCGGCGTGCTTTTGCGAAACCGTCGCCACTCGTCTTACGTCATCCAGAGATATACCACCACCACTTTTGTCTTTGAAAGTTTTATAATATTGCATTGTAGATTAATTAATGAAACTAGAGGTCCCGCAGTAGTCGAAATTCGACTATAATTAATTGGAATTGTAAGTTTGTACACTATTATGATTGTATTTTATACTTCTATAATCACAAATTTCGCCAAGACTACACTATAAAAAATTTAACAAAGACAAACCATATTCTATTCTCAATTTGACAACAGACGTCAAGAACAAAAGTTTGACAATAAATAGTATGCATGCGCGTGTGCGTCAAATACATGGTATGTAGTGTGTGTAATGTTTTCTTTATTGATTTAATGTATCTTTTATGCATTGTTTTAAAAAATATATTAGCATTGTGCACTTCTTCTCTGTATTCTCTATAAGTGTGGAAAATTTCATACTCTTCCGTCCGCGCAATTTTCGTAAAAAGGGATACAAAGTTTTTGCTTCACGTATTAATATATAGATAGTAAGTAGATTTCAGTGATAACGAACTAGTTAGGTAATTTGTGAATAGTGTCGTGTAAATCGACACTATTACTACTGGAGCTCAGAGTCATATTGATGACTCTGAGCTCCAGTAAATGCCGCCACCTACCTTGAGATATGAGCTCTACGTTTCAGTTCTATAGTATAACTGCTGCATCACGATACACGTCATTATGGATCCTCCCGATCTATTTATAGGTGATTTTAAGTACCTCAAGCACCGGTCACCGGTGAACCCATAGACACAGCCCACTGAGTTTTCTCGTCGGATCTTCTCAGTGGGTCACGTTTCCGATCCGGTGGTAGATTCTGCGAAGCACTGCTCTTGCTAGGGCCAGTATTAGCAACACTTCCGGTTTGAGCCCCGAGAGTTCACCTACACACTAGGGTAACGCTGAAATAGCCTCTCAAGGCTATGAGCATTGGTAGGAAAAAAAAGACGCTCTACTGCTAGTAAATGTCTATGGCTCGCCTGTACATCTCAGTTAAAAAGCATTCGTCGTTTCTTAAATAAGTTCATGATTTTGGTGTCATTCAGCTTACAGAACATTTCCCGCGGATAACTGTTTTTTTACTTGTATTCTTTTGTCACGGTACAGAACGTAATTATGTTTGGTATTCTTTAGAATAGTCACGGTGTCTACATATTGTAGGTACTCTCTTTGTTATGATGTTGCTCACATGACTACAGAATAAACGACCCGCGAGAACAATTTAACTTCGATAAGTGAGCACGGCTTGGACTAATGACCTTAAATGGTTTTGTAAACATGCACTTACAAAGAACTTCACAAACAATTATTTCACTAACTTATGACGTTACAATAAAGTAAACTATAATACTGAAAGCTTTTTGAAGTACCTACATAAATTTTAAAGATTCTTTTTTTGTGTTAAGTAAGTAAATATCATTGATTTTTCACAAGGATAATTAGATAATTTCGTTTATTTCGTTAATAATTTAATACTTTATTACAGTCATTTATTAACAGAGATAATATACAAATTTTATGTGTTGAAAAAATCACTAAATCAGTTGGCCAAATTAACTTTATGCTGACATCTAGTGAGCACAATGTGAACTTCACGCAAATGTGTCGTCTTAACAATTCTCTACCTACAACGATAGATGACGCAAAAGTCGAATAACGACTGCTTAGTAATGAAAGTTTTGTGTAGATGGCTCTAAAATATTAAATAAAACTAAATCTTGTAACTCATGGCTATGTTTCTGTTTGAAGTTTGAGTCGATGAGCAAACATACATAGAAAAGTAAGAAGAGGAAAATATATAAATTTACAAATGAATATTATTTTTTTAAGATAAAATGAATGCTATATTCCCTGCTTTTTCCTTCAAAATAAACTTTCTATTATACTTTGAACCTCTCTTTAATTTGTTATCCTTCTGGAGTTAATAATTTATTCGATTGCTTAGATCAGTGGACGAGCTCACAGCCCACCTGGTGCTAAGTGGTTACTGGAGCCCATAGACATCTACAACGTAAATGCGCCACCCACCTAGAGATATAAGTTCTAAGGTCTCAGTATAGTTACAACGGCTGCCCCACCATTCAAATCGAAACGCATTACGGCTTCACCTACCGTGCGGACTCACAAGAGGTCCTATCACTATTAAAAGCACTGAATATGATAAGCCCTAGGATTGAGACAGATATTATTTATAATTGCCCTTGTTGATAAAACCTAGGTCACGCGGTGTACATTAAATTTCCTATAAGTTACGTTCTTATAATTTTATGGTAAGAATTCGTTTTTCAAAAATCCAATGTAGCAGTTATGTTAACAAATTGTACAGAACATAAAGTTTCATTTGCAACATTTTTATCTAAATCATAATACTACATAAATTCGTATAAAATTCGTTTTACGAAAACAACTATATTTATAAACTATTTATGTAGAAACAAAAAGGTCGCTCCACCAATTATGTTCAGCTCCACGATGCGTCGTAGGCAGGTTTTTCTGAAATTCATCACCCCCACTGGGGCGGATCGTTAGGGGTGCAAGTGGGCGCCGGTGGTGTGAGGTCAGGCCTTTTACAATGTCATAGGCGTTCGTTGGCCGTTGCTAAGGTCGACTCAACGTCAGCATTATACCAGATGCAGTCAATACGAAGACTATTTTATATTATAGGAGGCAGAATATTTCGGAACGTTATAACAAGTCTTATTGAATTTCGACTCGTTAATACCAATGCGAGCGTTGATAATGGAATTTGTTTTGAAAATAAAACTAGCCTTAAGTTTATTAGATTACTAGCAGTACTAGCCGTTTTTACTGGTGGTAGGACCTCTTGTGAGTCCGCACGGGTAGGTACCACCTCCCTGCTTATTTCAGCCGTGAAGCAGTAATGCGTTTCGGTTTGAAGGGTGCGGCAGCCGTTGTAACTATACTGAGACCTTAGAACTTATATCTCAAGGTGCGTGGCGCATTTACGTTGTAGATGTCTATGGGCTCCAGTAACCACTTAACAGCAGGTGGGCTGTGAGCTCGTCCACTCATCTAAGCAGTAAAAAAAAAAAAAACTCGCCCGCTTTGCTGGGCATTTAAAATTAACATTATTATTTATTGTCATTATTATTAGGGAGTCCAACACTCATATAAATATTAGCGTATCCATTAAGTACATGTATTTTCTACATGGATAACAAGTTTCAAGTCAATCGGATGCATGGTTCAGTAGTTATAACGGATCCGTAAAAACCATTGTAGATTTATATAATATAGATAAGCTGTTTTTAGTTTGGCTATGAATAAAATTAATCACACGTATTAAATAAAAGCACAAATAAACAGCACTCGTTCAAGAATTTAGTTCCGTGGTGAAAAATCGCGCATAGTAAATTTGCGTAGGTGTAATTGTTTGATAAGGCTCGGTACTAAATAGTGTCTGCCTATTTCTACACTGAGGCAGTCACGCATTCCGGTTTGATTGGCTTTAAACAATTATGGTTCTTTGAATCTTCGATCTCATGTGTTAAGGTTCCGGTCATCTTTGAACAGTGTGAGGGATGTACGCTCGATTGAGATTAGTTTAATACATCTTACATCTGTTAAAATGGTTATTGGTAATTTTTACTTTATGAGTTCAACACAACAAATCGCGTAAAAAACAAATCGTTCGTACTAAATTTTTTCGTTTATATTTGTCAGGATTATTTATATTCGAATTTTCCAATTATTCCCGGGGCTCTGATCGGTGTTGTTTCCCAAAGTTTTTTTTATTAAAATTTGTTTGGTTTAGGCGTGTCGGGAAATTCGTCTTGTTTCTCTTGTTTAATCGAAATCTGGTTGTGATTTCTGTTTGTCGAAGCCGTTAGAAGTAATCGAAATTGAAGTGGTCGAGGAGAAGTGATTTTGTGGTTTGAGTACCGTGATTTTATTAAATTTGAGCTGCGCATGAATCAATTATGGAAACGGAATGACATTATAAACATTTTTTACGCCGCGTTACAACAACATGCCGTAAAGTTCTAAAGTAGAAAGATTATAAGAATGACAGTGACTGCGCTAACCATTTAACACTGAACGAGCAATGAAGCCATAGAACAAAAAATATCCGATCGATTTTAAATTAAGCCGAACAAACATAACAGAGATATAAAATACAATATTGATCATAGTTGAGGGTACATAAGCGAGAAGGAAGCAGATTGAATTTGATTTATGAAAAAAACTTTTCTTCATTCCTTTTACAGATTCGGTTAGACTTTTGACTTTGTATTCTGTTCGAATTACATGGCTACGGAAAGTAACAATTCTCTAACAGTAATCTAAGTAATTTATAAAAATTAGCGTTTCTTTGTATGCTCGCCGTGTATGCGTTCTTAACCCATTCGTCTGATATTGATAACGCTTGGATCTTGTTGTTAGAACTTGCGTATTGCGTCTATCATAGTAGTATCGATATGTGATAGATAAGATGCAATTTTCAACACGTAATAATTTGAAGCGTTTAGCGATATTCACAATATAATCATGACCGGATTTTTAATAATAATTGATATCGAATGTTTTTGTCTTCAAGGTCGCGTCTGTGGAATTCGATAATCATTCCAGATGAGCCTTATACTTCCCAGTTGTAGTAAATATTTAATGAATACATACTGTGTATGTGAATTAATATTGATATAATGTTTAATTTTTTTAATTAGCTTAGATTGATTAACATTCTCATAGCTCATCTGGTGTTAAACCCTTACCGGAGTCTATAGAGATCGCAACGGGAATGTAGCCACCGATATTCAGACGTGAGATCGAAGCCTTAGTTGTATTGATCAACAGCTGCCCTGCCCTTCAAACCGAAACGCATGACTGCTACACACAGCAGACATAAGCAGAAATAGGGCTAACTATCTTTGTTAACTTACAATACGTCCTATTACTAATAAATACCAATTGACGATCACAGTACGCTGGTATATTACTCTGAGAACATAATTTTTCTCCGATTGTGCTTAGATGGGTGGATGAGCTCACTTGGTGCTAAGTGGTTACCGGAGCCCATAGACAACGTAACGTAAATGCCGCCACCCACCTCGAGACATGAGTTGTAAGGTCTCAGTATAGTTACAACGGCTGCCCAATCCTTCAAACCGAAACGCATTACTGCTTCACGGCAAAAATAAGCAGGGCGGGTGGTACCTACCCGTGCTGACTCACAAGACGTCCTACCACCAGTAATAAATACCTCCGATAAATACCTTACTCGCGTTTTACGACACCAAGTAGAAGATACAGGGTGATGCTATTCTAGGCTAGGCCTAGAATAGCACAACACAGTCCATTATCTATTAAAAACAATCGATAAACTCTATTAAAAAAATATGTATAATTGTGATATTGAATAGTTCTAAAAGCTTCTAACTGTGTTTGTTTGTTATTTTTAATAACTGAACAGGACCGTTTAATTTAAATGATCATTCATAACAATGAAACCATTTTGCTTGGACCGAAACAACATGAAACATCAGTTGGCTCTATCTCTTTTCTGTAGTTTTTTTTTCCTTCACAACATTAATTTTTGTGTTATTTTCAATTAAATGCCCAGCTGTTTCAGACTTCGGCAGCTCAATTTCATAAACATCATAAAATGAATTACTAATTATTTATTAATCTTCTCGAGGGACTCGAGTCCAGTACGGGTTTTCGTATAGTAAAATTTCATAAAGATAACTTGCTTAATAGTAAATAAACACAAGCAAACCGAACCCTAAAACAACCGAATTGCCGCTAACTATCTCACTTGCACTCCTACACTACATAGATAGTATACAACCTGTACAATTACTATATACTATACAAACGTCGTATATATAAAGTTAAAGCTTTAATGGCTGCTCACGCACACTGACGCGCCTCAGGTACAGGCTTACGCGTGTGCGTGCCTGTGCGTACACGCGTCTGCGACCTTGGGAGGGGTCGTCTGAAGCCTGAAATCGTGAATGCGACTGGGCGGGATGGGTGGTGCTCCAGAGGTCGATATTCAAATTTTCATGAATAACACACCGGTGCGGTTTCAGTTATTTTGGTTTCGATAACTTTTTTTTTCAAACACTATATTATTATTATTATTATTATTTTGTTTATTATTCAACTTAATGCACAATAGTACAGTGACGGACTTTTTTTTTATTGTTTAGATGGGTGGACGAACTCAAATAATGTCTAAGACGTTCTCTATCAGTCAACTAAGGTGGTGTAGAGAGTCCTATGGTAGCTGCATTCCTTTTTGAGAAATAAGCAAAGTAATAATAGTATTTTATACATATATGAAAACCCACAGTATACATATTATATATGCAGTATACAACACCGTACATAATATATTATAATATCATAATGATAATTTATAGGCATTATTTTTTAGGTATTTATAATGAAAAATGGAATGGAATGGTTATTTAAGCCATATTTTCATGCCAATCATTTGTTACCAAAAAGAAATAATATAAGATAAAAAGTTGTAGGTATGCAGGAAATAAAGGAGAATATTGATAATTCGTTCTTTCGTCTTAATGTTTAAAATGGAATTCATAATTTTTTTAACTGCTAAAATAAAGCACTTTTACAATATACTTAGTCTGGCCATAAATACTGTTACAATTAAAAATAAACAAAATATTACACTTGAATTTGGAATCTGTCATTTTTTTATGATTGCTCATTGGGTTTTCTCATTTTGGCGCTAATACATTGTACAATATTTTGCGATATTAAAATGGAGTGGGGTGATAAAGAGAACCGAATCACTGTGATTGCATTACACAAAGTAGGTATGGAGCCAAATGCAATTTTTAAAACTCTCCATATGCTTGGTATTAGTAAAATTTTTATGTACCGGGCTATTAATAGGTGCAATGAGACCTGCTCTGTTTGTGACAGAAAAAGATCGGGCCGTCGACCGTAATTTAAGAATTATCGTAAAATCGTTGCAATAGTTTTAAAATATTATCAAATTAAAGCCCTACCCTAATGGTGTTGGAACCCACAATCGCCGAAGAAACTGATGCTTTATCCATTAGACTACGAAAACTTCGGTCAGTAAATGTAGTAATATTGAATTTTTTATATTTTTCTCGATCTTGCTCCTATCTATTTGAAAGAAAATTACCTTAGTAGATTTTCACATCAACACATTATTAGTTTTGCTAACACAATCCACACCCAATAATTGTTTCTATTTTAATCGTATGGGTAATAAGGTAATTCATTCTATGTCTGTCTGGAATTCAGTGTACGTGCACCGGGTGCACGCAATTCAGACATTAAGTCCGTCTTGTTCGAATATACTAGTTTTTTAGTATTCATTAAGAATCAAAATTTAAATACAGTACCCGGCGATAAATGTTGCACATCGACCGTGGGAAAGAGACGGTTGATTTTTGCTTCGTAGAGCGTTATATCTGTCGCACATTACCCAATTGACATTAATTAGTCTCCATATGGGATCGTTGGTGTTTCGTCGCACATAGGTAACGCTCTACAACAAAAACAAAATTAAACGACTGTCTCTTTCTAAATATCGATGTGCAATATTTCTTGGCTGGTACTGTAATTCGAATACTCGTACGCGACAATAATGTGAGAAAATTGACACTAAACGAAAAACCCACCATCGTATAATGTTATTTAACAAACATAAATATTTGAAATTAATTATGACATTGAAATATAAAGTAGTTGTATAAAAAAACGAAAATCTAGGAATGCTTCATGTAAGTTAGACACTGTACCGTTTTTTTATTTGGTTTATAGCACACAAATCCCTGACGGCGTTTTTGGATGGCTTTTTGTCGTGTCGAGGGAAATTTTACGGCTAGGGCGGGTGTGAGATAAGGTACCCGGTAATAGGCAAAGGAAACGAAGAAAAAGGCACTCGGTCAGGTATAAGCAAACTAGATTGATCCGAATTTAGGTAAAAAATGTATTTGTATTGTGAAATTGTTTACTATAGGTACTCTATTCCATTTGACAGGTGTTATTATTATGTTAGTGAATTAATTGTATAATGATTTAGATTGATTGTGTATTTTTTAAATGATGATTTACGACCATGAACAAAAAATGATTATTATTTCAAATTAAGCGAACCGTGAAGAATAACGTTCTAAAAAGTGATCAAAGGGACTTCGTAATTGGAATTTGCCCACTGAGTTTCTCACCGGATCTTCTCAATGGGTCGCGTTTCCGATCCGGTGGTAGATTCTGCGAAGCACGGCCCTTGCAGTCAGTGTTAGCAACACTCCGGTTTGAGCCCCGTGAGCTCACCTACTAGTTAGGGTTACGCTGATATAGCCTCTCAAGGCTAACAGCTAAGGTAGGAAAAATTTTTTTTGGAATAGAGTATAGCAGGTAAATAAACTACTGCTAATATTAGAAGTGGTAATGGTTAAGTTAGTAACTGAACGGCTTTTAAACGGTTACCGGAGCCATTGTGATGTGTTTCGAGTTCGACAATCACTCAACAACCACCTGGTGTTAAGTGGCTACTGGAACCCATAGACATCTACAACGTAAATGCGCCACCCACCTTGAGATATAAGTTCTAAAGTCTCAAGTATAGTTACAACGGCTGCCCCACCCTTCAAACCGAAACGCATTACTGCTTCACGGCAGAAATAGGCAGGGTGGTGGTACCCACCCGCGCGGACTCACAAGAGGTCCTAACATAATTTTATTATAATTATTATATTATTATATTATATTTATTATTATTTATTATATTATTATGTCCTATTATAATTTTGCGTGTTGAATTTTTATTACACCATGTTATTTATTCCTTCACCGTGGAAGTCAATCGTGAACATTTCTTAAGTACGTATTACTTCCCGCTTGGTGTTGAGACAACACTGCGTGTATACTACCAATGCCTTAGTGACTTGAGGTCTAAGTGTTACTTGTATAATTATAACGGCTGACCTACCCTTTCAGTTAGGACGCATTACTGCTTTCCGGGAGAAACGCGCAGCGTGTACCTACCTAAGTACCTATCCGTGCGGACTCACAAAAAGCCCTAACAGCTTAAAAAAGGAACGTAAACACATTAATTGTCAAATATGTTAAGTATTATTTATTGCTTTAAAATATTTTAATTTATTATCGGACATTATCGACATATTACATTTCTGTTCGAAAATCCGATTAAGCCATTACCATGGGTGAATTATTCGAAGTATCGAGTTTCATTTTAAATTCTATCCCAACGACTTGATCGTATCACACGGAGCGTAACTACAAAATTTCAATATCCGTAATAAGTATATTATAATCGTGTTAGATGCGTCTTATAAGCCGTGGGCGTAAACTGTCACGCTAAGGTAATATTACACACCGCCTCGTACAAACAATTTCTTGGCTGATTGAGGTATAACGTCGACCAGTGTCATGCGATACGGTCTGACGTTACCAAACACATAAATATCAATCAACGGCCATTAACAGTGAGTTGCGTGCATATTTTTGAGTCTTAAACACGCTAACCGACCAGATTTAAGTGATCCCGACAGCCTTGCGCGTTTCCCTCGATCTAGTCTCAACGTGCAATACACGGTATGGGGTTCTGGAGATCAATTAAAATTAGTTGTTGTCGTAATCTAAAGTGTGTGCATCTGATTGACTCTATTTCGTGATGGAAACAGTTAGTTATCTTTGATTTTTCGTATTATTTGAAATGCAACACCAAATAATTTAGGTAGGATTATCATTTGAAGATACGACCAGCACTGGTTTCGTTTTTTTAATTACTTCCTTGTGTGATCGAGATTTCGGTGCATTTAGGTGTCAGTGCTATCTTGAGACGTGAGACCGAAGACACCCGAGAAGGGACATATCATGCATTCAACAAATAACGTAATAGAATAAAATGTAAATTTGATAAATAAATAACGGGTGACAATTTTCGGACCTTCCTCTTTTTACAGAGGCGATCCGCTAATTGTGTTGCTTGGTTATACCCGACCGGAATCAAAGTACGTCCTACCCTCAATAAATCTATCGTATCGTACGTCTAAACACATTCATCTGTAGTAGCATACTGTATTATATTCAACTCTTTTTCTACGTTACTTCTAAAGTGGTTTGTTTTCAAAAATCGGTGTATCTTTGCGATCTTATATTTCATGGGGACGGAATCAAGTAAGGAGAGCTCTGGGCTTTCAGCCATTTCAGCCAATAAAAAATTATCCTCAATAAGCTACTTACATATATAGTTGAATATCGTCGCGTTTTGTACATATGTTGCAAAAGACAAATCAATAAGCAAATAAATTCCAAGCAAATCGAATATTTTGAGTACGTGTCCGGAATTCGCGTTCAACAGAACAAAAACACAAAAGTCATTAGTCGTAAAATGCATCGTACAAATAATGCAAAAGATTTGTAACGACCCAACCCAGACTATCAGGTTGGCTGTCATGCTGACAAATTAACTGGTCTCCTGCACCAAAGGCTGGTAAGCCCTTATTTATAATTTTAAATAACTTTGCTTTAGCATCCGTAACTTCGCAACATTGGTCGGATTTGAATTTTAATTCAGTAATGGAATCATGTCTAATTACTAGTAATTACGGTGTATGGCTTAGCTTCGTTTATTGAAGTAATATTCAATTATATTTTTCGTCATTTGAAATACTTTAAAAAAAAAGGAAATATGAATATTTTGGTGCATATTTTAAGTAATACAATAATCAGGTTTAATTACGTATTTGATCAAGCAGATGCAATGATATTTTATCTATATTAAAAGAAATTTTTATATAATAATATTTATGTGTTGGATACTTTGAGCTGGACATCCCTCCAAAATCAATCACGAAGGCCAGTGGGGATTTGAATTATTAAGATCCCAAGCTCAATTTTCATTAAGCGTTAATGTTTTTAAAACGAGCGTGCTACGTCGACTGTTCTCGAATTGTAGTGTGCGTTCTCTTTAACACCGAGACCCTTGTCAGATTGATAAATTCGAATAAGCCGCAGCAACTTTGTCAAACGTCAAACTTATTATCGCCTCAAATCAAAAATGGAGGCATCAGGAGTTTTTTTTATCGTGTACTGTAATTGGAGCTAGTTTTAAAAGTCATGAACTATAGAACTATATAGTATAGCTTGTATAACGAAGTTTTATTTTTTCAAGACAATCACAAGTGCCTTCTTAATAAAATATAAAAAGAATACAGAATAATATTTATCAGAAATTACAGCTTGTCTATCTGTCCCTTTGAGCTGGTTTGCGTCGAGGTAAGCTTAAGTCAAGGCAATTGCGATATCAAGATGTTCTCGTGCTGGTGTGTGGGATGAGAGGGGGAGGACGATACGTAGGAGGGGAAGGTGGTCTAAACCCCTGTTTCAGAACTGCAACTTCTCAAGGTCAATCTGTCTCGGTTCCACTTCGCCTTTCTTTACTTTTCAATCGTGTGGCGGCTTAAAACTTGTTTCAAGTAAGCAAGATCGATTTAATTCGCGTATGAGCTGCAACGTTGATACGGCATTCGAGATTATTCTTTTAATAAAAAGAGTTGAACGTAATTTAAATCAGAGGTAAGTTATCAGTTCTAATTTTATTAAGCGCGAAATGTTCCTGTAATTGTACACAGCTTGCTTAATTTACAGATGCAAATACATTATTTGTACCTTTGTATATGTTAACAGATTTAAATACCACAGAGTTTTGGCTCAAGCCAAACTCAATTTAGCAATGAAAAGTACGTCCGTATTGATCGAATGAAAATCGCCTAGTAGTTTTGTTTTGCAATCATAGTCGGTCTCGTTGGCTCAGTATCTTTATCTGGTCTTAGTTTTTGCCGTCTGACCGTCCAATGGCCCGTTTGGTGCTAAGTGGTAACCAAAAGCCATAAACTCATCACCACGGAAAAGCCACCACTCGACTTTAAACTTGCTGTCGAAGTCTCAATTTTATTATATGACGGCTGTCCCATCTTTCAAACAGAAACTCATTACTCCTTCGCGGCAGAAATAGACAGGGCTGTGGTACTAACACGTGCTAGCTTAAAATAAATCGTACCACCAGGAAATACAGGTATAGTAAGCTTCTGCTTATTCTCCGGTGAATCCTTTAGTGACCTTTTACGATATCCACCTCTTTGCATATTTTTATACATATATTTCTTCAAAGGGTCATTGCTGCGACTAACCACTGCGTTTTGAACACACTCGAATGCATATCGTTTAAGATTTTAAATTTCTTTGAATGTTATTTTTTGATAAATCTTCCCTTCGTTTCTTTGTTATCGGAAAATGTTAAGATTTGTTCACAAACTGATGCATATTGGTTAATGAATCAAACGACTGATTTAGGCTACAAATTAAATATTTCATCTTCTTCTCACTACATTTCTTTATTAAAATAAAAATTCATGGTCTGAATTTTTATTTTGATAGGCATAATTTGCTATAACAGTTGCTTGTTTGACTGATGGAGAATAGGTATCTAATAAGGTAAGTGCGACAAATACATAAAGTGCAATATATAAATAAATATTAAATCAACAGATCCACAGTACTGTATAAAATTTTAAAGTCGGCGATGCATGCGATTACGTAAAATTATAAGTTCAATGAACTTAACGTCACGAGAACGTAAGTAAAAATTATTCCACCTAATTACATCGTCAACAAAAATGCTAATTTCTAATCCTTGGGTTATTTAATTAATTCTGAATTATAATTTATTCACATCACGTTTCAAGAAGATTATATTGTATCTATGCGTATGAATATTCAGGAGAAGATGACTCATTAACGCTCTAGTGTCCTGTGACGGAATCTATCGAATCCTTGTAAAGACGCATGGATTTACACTAATTTAAGGAGGTTGAGTATCGAAATGTTTGTTATATTGTCATCCCAATTTTAATCCGTCGCTAATAAACCTGTTCAATAGGAATATATAAAAGTAAAACGACACAGTATTCATTAATATGTTTATGTGATAAACAATTTTGTACAATTTTAAATTGTATTTATTGATATTAAAATGAAAGTTTGAATGTAAAGTATGAATGAAAAACCATACATTGAATCTTACTATTGGCGTTTACGAGAAGATCGTTTTAACATCGTTTACCGAATAATCTGAGCATTGCGTGTTGTCATGCCATTATTTATCTGTTACAGTATTACTTAATATGAAAAATACGGTGTTCAAGGTTGGAATTTGCTTGTGCTGAAAGCGCTACAGCACATAGTGTTTATGTTGGTTCCGTCGTCTCGCAGGCAGTAGCGCCCTTTGCGCTTTCATCGATACGCAAGCTACTGCAGCGCCGCCTGTCGGTCGCGGCCAGTACCGCCTCGGCCTCGAGTGCGCACGCTCCATGTTCCCCGACATCGCCGCAATTCCCGCATTAAATCTGCCACATCCTCAAAAAGATCCTAATAAAACAACCAAATTCCCCCGAAGTTGAGGGCCGGGACGTGCCCGAGCACGTCCCAAAGCTGCCCGGTCGCGCGAGGCCCCTGAAAAACTTAACCTAAAACTGCCAACGATTACGTCAATAACAGCCTCACTCGCTTATACATCTCGACATCTACTGTTATTGTTTGTTACTACACAACGTTTTTATGTAAAGGTGCTCTGAACTCCGAGTCGGCAACAGTGGAAGCCCCAACGGTAAGATTCGTTTTTTGGAGTGATTGTTTTATAGTATTGGATTTATTTGTGAGGAGTCCGTCTGGTAAGTATTATCTAGGTGATTCGATCGCTTGAAAGAACGGATACTTTCGCTGTGTTTGCGCGCTCAAGAACGAGGGCACTCTCTAAAATAAACCAAGATTTTTACCGCGGATCATTTCGGTACATCGTAGGCATATCTTTAGAACTCATTACTGCGCATGTCGAGTTGTTAGGTGTTTATGTTTGAGCGAAGCGCTCAGAATATAAACAGAATATCAATTAAGCGAACATGAATAGGTCTGTACGTAAAGGGTATTGACACGTCCTGGGTACTATTAGTTTGTCCAATGTCTAACAATCGCGATACAAAAGCTGTAGATGAGTTTTACAGTCTACAAAAATATTTATCATTCATGGCGAACCAGAGGCCTTAACTAAATTGGTAAAGTGAATAGCCTAATTAATTAATGGTAACGTATCGCAATGACTAAGTGAATTTATTCATTTTCACTTAGCAATAAGTAATAAGTACGTGAATATGAAACGAAGGGAATGAAAGAGATGCGCTCTGCTGTATGTTCGAATGCATCGGCTTAAATTGTGATCGATTAATAGTGGGCGGAGTTTGGTGGCCTTTTTTTTTTTTTTTTTTTTTATTGCTTAGATGGGTGGACGAGCTCACAGCCCACCTGATGTTAAGTGGTTACTGGAGCCCATAGACATCCACAACGTAAATGCGCCACCCACCTTGAGATACAAGTTCTAAGGTCTCAAGTATAGTAACGACGGCTGCCCCACCCTTCAAACCGAAACGCATTACTGCTTCACGGCAGAAATAGGCAGGGTGGTGGTACCCACCCGCGCGGACTCACAAGAGGTCCTACCACCAGTAAGTTAGGCTACGTTAGGAGGTTGCTTTATTGATTCATAAGATCATTAAAGTTGATATTCATTGCGTATTTGAAGCACTTAAGGGGCTATTAGCTCATTTAGTTTTTATTTCGATTGCTCCACATATTCAATTTATTTGCTAGGAATACTTGAAAGTTGTTGTTTACAAATACGCTATTGAAGTCTTTACTGGTATACGTACTATATTTTCATTGTTGTTGTACAATTTACCAATAATATTTTTGGGCGGGAAGATAACAAATCTTTAATTATTTCACTTTGAACGTCAAAGTCATTGTCAAACGTCACGTTTGACAATGACTATAGTCAATAACATATCAGCAATTTACTGCTCTTACTGTATTTTAAGGAAGAATGTATCTAAACGCACACAATACCAGGACAGACCAAAAAAAAAATCGACTTTTAACGCAAAATAAATAGTTAGTATGCTTTAAAATAGACAGAAGTCGAACATATCAGAAATCGTCGTGACCTAAAGGATAACACGTCCGGTGCATTCGTATTGAGCGATGCACCGGTGTTCGAATCTCAAGTGGGTACCGATTTTTTGACTGAAATACGTAGGTGAAGGAATAACATCGTGTAATAAAAATCGAACCTGCAAAATTTTAATTTGCGTAATTACTGGTGGTAGGACCTCTTGTGAGTCCGCGCCTACCCTGCCTATTTCTGCCGTGAAGCAGTAATGCGTTTCGGTTTGAAGGGTGGGGTAGCCGTTGTAACTATACTTGAGACCTTAGAACTTATATCTCAAGGTAGGTGGCGCATTTACGTTGTAGATGTCTATGGGCTCCAGTAACCACTGAACACCAGGTGGGTTGTGAGCTCGTCCACCCATCTAAGCAATAAAAAAAAGATAATCGCTGAAAATCTACAATAAAAAAAGTTTTATATTTCATTTTCAACGTATTCAACGTTTTATATTGCCTGCGTAGAGACAATGATAACAAATGATCCCTGAGAACGATATTATCGACAATCTCATTACTGAATGAAGTCAATCTGAAGAGGCTCGTGTGTAGGTGTCCCTGTCCAGAGATGGAAGTATAAATCTAAAACTTGACGTCGAACCTGTATTTCTTAATTCAGATGTGAACTATCCCTTCACTGTGTTTAGAAATCCCAACATTGTAATGTCGATTGTTGATGCCAACTTCGCTTTAACCTCCCCATACGCTTTATTTGATTTTTCAATGTAAGCCAATTTTTTTCAATTGTTCAATGATTAATATAGATACTTTTCTGGTGTTAAAGACAGCAATACTCAATCAAATCATTCTATCTTTTGTATTCAGTGTTCAAGTTAATTTTTTATTTTATTTATTTTATACTTATTGTACACAAAAGAAAATACAATAAAAACAGATTTAAAGAATGTCTAAATACTATGTACAAAGGCGAGCTTAACTCATTCATGAGTTTTCTTCCAGTAAACCATTAGCAGAGAAAAATACGATGTATAAGAGGGGAAAAGTGTACAATATAAAAGGTATTAAAGCATGACTGATAACTACGTTTTGAAAAAAAAAAAAAAAAAAAACTTTGAAATTAATAATTTTCATCGATAAAACAGTTCTCGAATTTCATATTACACGGTACACACACCCAATAATTCTCATTGTACTCGAATAGTGCTGACATTTTTGCATAATACCAATTCCTTTGTGCGATTCCCTGCTTACATCGTGAGAAAGTTGGCCAAGTTCAATGCCAGATGCCATGATTGTGTTTAAGTAATGACTGAAGCAGCTTCTTACGTGAAATTAAGGGTTGCGGCAATAGAGACCCGCGTTCGCTTTCAATAAGCCATTGTGGAATCGTCTAGAATTGAAAGAAACTAGATTATTTGTAAAGAGCTTACGTTGCGTTCATAGTTCTCTCGCCTAGCCTGGGAAAAAATCAATAACAAGAAATTCTTGAACAAATGCTTTGAAGAAATGATTTAATTTGTATACCAAATATTGTCTCAACGATGTTATAATATATGTGGAGAATGAAGTACCTACCGCAATTCATATTGAATTCTGAATAATAATTATTTAACAAGACTATTAAAATTCACATATTTTCCGCTGTATGAAATGTATAAATTCTACAGAATTAATTCCATTAAAACTGTATTGAAAAAACACATAACATTTCTTTGTTTATTGTATCAAAACGCAATATAAGAATAAAAGTTTTATAGCAAAGAAATTTTATACGAAATTAGTTTTGATTGCAGGTTTTTTTTGTATAATTATAATTTTTGTCATAATTATATTTATTTACGTTTTAAGCTATTGCATAGCTTTTATCGTGAGCTTTGAGCGCGGTGATCGAATTAAGAAATTCCGTAACGAAACACTCACACTCTGCCTACCATCTAGCTCGCGTTCAACACATTCACACTTTGCGCTTGTGTAGTGTTTGTGAATAATCGCGCGGCGACGTCGCACTGCATGCGCATTATGAAAAGTCTGCCCATCTCTCTCTCGCGCGGTCTAGCTTATGAGTGTGAAGAGGACAGTTAATGTTTTGCTTTTATTAAGTTTTATAAATATAGCGTGGTCTTATTTTATTATTGTTTTAATATTAAATGATTACATATTGTCTACCCAAGCTACCTCTTTTAGGCTTTTTTTAGGTAGGAGATAAGACGCTCCATAATAACTTAACTACGTCCCTCAACTTATTATCATCATCTCTATCTCTGCCTAAAAATACGTAATACCTCATTCCCTACACAGTTCTCATCACTACGCAAATCGCAATGTATTTAAACGTCAAATTGAATATCAGCGATAACTAACCCATGAAAAGGAAATTGTATGTGAGCTATTATAAAACAAGACGTCTGTTAGTTGCTGTGAGCTGATGCACGTTCTGACGTCACCGGATGCCGCGTCTGCATTAATGCTCTTGGTTGGAGCGATGCATAAACGAATCTCAGGAACAAACACGTTGTGTTATAAAGATGACGTGGGTTTTTAACAGATGTGTTATAGCGTTATAAATTTATTTATTTATTTGGCCGTGTAAATCTACTTTTTTTGTAATTATTTTTGGAAAAATATATTGTGATGCCATTTCTAAAAATGTTTGGGTTCTAACATTATAAAATTCTAGTGGACTACTGATCTGAGTATACGAGTATGAGCATATTAGATTTTCCCTGATCTTGTCTGGTTGTGTTCAGTAGCAAAAATAAAAACGTAAGTCTAATCAATTTCAATCGCGAGTTACTTGTAGTAGACACAGCCCACTGTGTTTCTTGCCGGATCTTCTCAGTGGGTCGCGTTTCCGATCCGATGGCAGATTCTGCGAAACACTGCTCTTGCTAGAGTTTGTGTTAGCAACGTCGTCAGGTTTGAGCCCCGTGAGCTCACCTACGTGTCAAGAACCTGAAATAGCCTCTCAAGGCTATCAGCATAGGTAGGAAAAAAGACGTGTTGTAAGTGTTCTGTAGGCATACAGTTAATACAAAATGTATGACGATAGGCTGCAGAAATAATAAAAAAAAAACGTTTTTATTTTAAAGTATTTCTTTTTTTTTTTTTTGCTTAGATGAGTGTGATGAAGACAATGAGTTTACAGCCTACCTGTTATTAAGTGATTGCCCATACCTTTATTCTATAAATTCTTCAAATCGAAACGTATGACTGCTTCGCGACAGAAATAGGCAAGGTTCACCCTATTGGAAATTACATATAGGTAATTTTACTTTTTAATCCTTGAACGTGGCAATAATTCGTGGTACGTAATTCCTACTATTTTTTCAACACACACATAGTCACATCACTTGATATGAGAACATTAGATGTTATCTTTTAGACCACAACCATTTCAAAATTATTAGTCGATATCGCAGCAGTCCAAGACATCACAAGGTGCTCACCTTGAGGCAGAAGAACAAAGCCCCAATGGAACCAGTTAAATGACTATCCTATTCTACGAAGTTGACTGCGTGATGTCTTCGCGCGTTTCACAAATTGACTTAGCAACTAATTAACATAACAATAGTCGTAAAAATGATAATTTGAACGTAAATATCTCGACCTTGAGATAATGTCCGGCTCCAAGTCGATTGGAAAGATAATTTAGAAACAGAATCTGGATTTATAGAGTCAAATATGTAAAAGCCTCTATCTATTTTGTCCAGTGACAAATCAGATGGCCCATGAGTGAGTATTAGCAGTAAGTTTAAGAAGGCACCCATGTGTACGTATATTTTATAATTAAGATACAAAAATATTAACACAATTTTCTCTATGAGGTTTCTCCTCTCTTCCTATGATGCCGCGCCATCTCTTTTCGTACCAAGCCATTCTGTTGCACTCATTTAAAACCTCCCCCTGTTGACGTGGTTGGGTCGGTCCACCGCATTGGAGACCTTCCTTTGCAATCTTGTGCTGTCACGGCATGACATGCGTTCCACGGACTGGTTACCTTGTCGTGAATCTTGTCCGAAAGCTACCATTCGATTCTGTGCTGTAAATAACAAACGATGCTTGATTTTTTTCCTACCTAAGCTGATGGTCTAGAGAGACCATATCAGCGTAACCTCAACTAGTAGTTGAGCTCACGGGGCTCAACCTGATGACGTTGCTAACATGAACCCTAGCATGAGCCGTGCTTCGCAGAATCTACCACCGGATCGGAAACGCGTCCCACTGAGAAGATCCGGCGAGAAACTCAGTGGGCTGTGTCTGTGGCTTAATTTACTCGTCGAGCCCTTCGTCGCAAGCAACGGGTTCGACGAGAACGATGTCCGGTGCTTGAGTTACCTAAAAGCACCGTTAGTAGATCAGGAGGATCCGAAATGACGTGGATGTTTGATGCCGTGTTCTTGAAGTATCGAGATATTCGTACGAAGCCCGAAGCCTTCTTCTCCAGTACCACATCTCTAGAGTATCCATGCTCTCTTCTTACATTTTTCGCATAGGCCATGTCTCAGTAGCGTGTAGAAATTTGGAGAAGATCAGTATTCTAACGAGATTGGCCTTTGTGGTCTGAGTTAGAGTCATATTTCTCCTTGCGGTATCGAAGAACATAGTTATCAATTAGAATTCTAGAAAAGCTCGAATGATAAAACAATAACAGATCGGTAGTAATTGTTAATATTAAATAATAAGAAAAAGGGTAGGTACATATAGAATATAAACACAGGAAGCCAACTTCATTGAGAATTGAAATACCGTTGTTCAGATGTAGCTGGCGTATTTTTTAATGGTCCTCCGATCAGCATTATTGTCCCCAATTATTTATATGTCTCTCCTTTGTTTAATGAGGCTTTCAGGTAAACAGTTACTATAAGTATACGCTACATACTTTAAACGTAGCTTAAGCCCACGGTTCACCTACATTAAATTTGTAACATTAAATTAATGGAACAAATATTTCTGAAGGTAAAAAAGCATTAGAATTATTTCAGACTGCAACCCATATACAAATAATTATGACGAACTGTTGTTCTGCGGTGCATGGAACGAGGAGAAACAAACTTTTTGCCTTATTTAAAATGATTACTCTATTTGACTATGAGATTACTTTGATAAATTTTAGGGTAAGCAACAGCTTGCTGTTTAGTACGTCTGTCGATGTCATTGAGCAAGGGACGTATATTAAGTCGTATTCCCAACAACGTAAAGTTAGTTATAGAGTGAATAGACGACAATGCCTTAAAAACGTATTTTATTAAACGAACCATAATCACCTATAGATCGTGCGCTAAGCTCGTCGAAGTGAGGGAAGGCTTACAAAGACTCGTTATTTTCGAGAAATATTTCACAGTGAGAAGCCCTCGAAATCAGTTAACAAAACCGATCGCTTTGATCGCGACTATTAGAGATTTTCAAAGGAAACGACGCCATTTCCCCAGCCCATAAACATTGATTTGTTTTGTTGCTAACGTACTTATTTTCTGTATTGAATAATTCAGTGACATAAGCACGTATTATTTAAACACATTCTGTTTTATTTATTTTCGACAATTTCTAATCGATTTTATTCTGTTATTTTATTGGAATCGTCGTTTAGTCGTCCGCTGTATTCGCACGGAGTGATACGACTATGCCGGGATTCAAATCACTCAAGCACGTGTCAACATCTCATCATCCACACCAATGAAATTGTATTACAATAATAAGGAATAGCATGGCGCCCACAAAGATACTAATAATGTCACGAACTAGTGACGCATTCTAACTTGGACGACCGTTGTATGATTATCAACACACTTTTATTAGCCTGGGATTGTTTTTCTATCTATATATTTATCGAACGGAAGCTTTTAGTGTGATTTTTAAAAACTTTTCACGTACTTCAAAACGTGCTCACTCATCAAGGACCGATGCCAATACTATAATTAGGTATTACTTAGGCCAAAAATCCGAACCAAAATAATTTAAATTCCACTTTGTTTTGCATTAAGCTTGACGTCCATGGGCCTTATAAGCATCTCAAAACTAGGCTGGCCGTAAGCTCACCCTTTTATTGATGTTACCTAAAAAAAATCCATCTAATAATACATAGGTACCAAACCCAAGGCACACACAAGGCATCTATGAGCAATTTTCTTTTTCCGAAAATGACTTTAGGGATTCTGATAAAGGTGTAGATTGGCTTTTGGGTACTTTAGTGACAAATATCGTCCAATAACAGTATAGGAGCATGCTATCAATCTCCAGTGGATAACTTAATTGGATTTCGCGGGCCAGCGGCCGACCCAAGGTCACGAGTTTCGACGAAAGCGAAAAACAAACTGAACCATAGTAATTTGCAACTTCCGTTTTCAAGGCTGAAAGATCAATGGAGTTTCTGTATTCCTACTCTTCTAAATAAAATTATTTAGAATTATTATTACTTTTAAACTGGTTGTATTTGAATTGTCCATAATAAAAAAGAGGGGCAGTTTAGGCGTTATCGATAAGATAGCTAAAAAACGAGTTCAAAAATAGTGTTTTATTTATTTATTTATTTTTATTGCTTAGGTGAATGGATGAGCTCACACCTGGTGTTAAGTGGTTACTGGAGCCCATAGACATCCACAACGTAAACGCGCCATCCACCTTGAGATATAAATAAGTTCTAAGGTCTCAAGTATAGTTACAACGGCTGCCCCACCTTTCAAACCGAAACGCATTACTGCTTCACGGCAGAAATAGGCAGGGTGGTGGTATCCACCCGCGCGGACTCACAAGAGGTCCTACCACCAGTAGAAGTTTATTTTTGGAATTGCACGTAATTTCATACAGTAATAAAATTAGGGCTTTGTGATATATTATGTAGGTAGACCGACGATTTAATGCGCACGGCGGGAAGTCGTTGGATGTGGAAGGCATTGGGGAAGCCCTATGTCCAGCAGTGGGCAGATAAAGGATGATGATGATGATGATGATAGATGTATTTATCATAACGACGAGTATTTTTTTTTTATTTACTTTACTGTTGTTTCGGCCTCGTGAAGAGTGTCCTTTAGGCCATAATGTAGTTTTGCAGAAGTCTTATTACAATATTGAGTAATGAGGATGGTTGACGAGGAGTATAATATAAAATTAAGAAATTCTTAAGATCGGACAACGCAATGTCCGCTAACGGACCAGAGTTTGCCCCAAAAATCTGAAACCACAGCGTTCTTCCAAAGCAAATCATAATTATTGGCATATAGCAATTGACTTTTCTATGAAATCTCGTTCACGCTGTGGCCGGAGCGCTTTATGAACTTTGTTTTCAAACTAGATTAGTAAAGTTTCAACAATAAACAGTGGCGTCTGAATATCGATGGACGATGATGTCCGCTTAAAGTGAATTCGAGTAATTGTTTTACCATCCAATCTGGAATGCGTGATAGCTTCGCTGTAGAAAAGGGTGATACTGTTGTTATTAGTCGCTAAGAGTTCACATTAGGATATAAATACTATACATATATAAGATAAGAATTATGCAGCAGAATGTTGTCAGAGTTGGTCCGCCACTTAATATGTACAAATAACAATAAAGCGTTACATGGAAGTCACGATCTTCATTCAGTATTAGATAGAACGATGCAAGAGAGAGATGGGCATACGAACTCGCTCATTATTGAATGGTCACCAAAACCCATAGACATCGCGACGTAAATACTGCCTCCCGCTCAGTGAAATAAGGTCTAAATTTCAAGTAACTACTACTACTATGATTATTAAATTCATACAAAATATATAAATATATGTATATATTCTGTGTCTGGTTCTCTTACAAGGTTACAGTACAAGGCTACCTACTTTGTGACCAGATGTCCGTGATTTGATGATTGATGTAATTTGTCCCCGGTTATCCCCAGTTCTTTACTTGCTTCTACTACTAGGAGGACGAGTGAGATCTGACCGTTGACTATTAGTCTGAAATCTATAATATCTATGAACATTTTGTTGTTTTACAGGAACAAAATGAAGCAGGCGATGAACATTAACAAACTTATCTTTTATATGTACGATAAAATATACCAGCATATTCTCTACGTAGTATACGTACGTATTATGTATATCATTTGATTTGTGTTTACCAAATGGAAAATGGAGAAAATGGACATCGACCGTAAAGCTTATGTATTCCTTCGAAACCTCAGCACCATTGTGAGACAAATGTATCGACACAAAAAGTTAAAGCAAAAAATAATTAACTCGTCCGCTAACTCGCTTTCAAGGTTACGGTTTAGTCAAAATTAAAGTATGTTTCAGCATCGCAGTTTTGCAAGAACGCTCGATATTTTGTACTGTTGGAAAAAAAGAAAAAAATAATATTCAATTTCGTAATCATATACAATCAAAATGACTTTACGGTTTAATCTACGTCACCGTGCAAACTGTAAAGTAATCTGTAAACTTCCGAAATAATAGAGCGACAATTAAAAACGCGGAATCAAACCGTAAAAGTTGCTTGAATGGGATTTGCAATTCGCGAAAACACAACTTGAGGTTTTTTTTTTTAATTAAACTATATCCTAATTACATCACGATGCCCCTCATTATTAGACATGAAGTTCAAATCTTAAAACAAAATTTACTAACGTCTAAAACTGGTAGGTACAAATCGATAGGCATAACTGTTTCGCCGCAGAAATTCACAGTTTGGTATTAGCCAATCGTAATTATCCAAATAAAATTTTCACTGTCAAAATCATAGGAAAAGTTAATATCTATGTTGTATTATCACAATACACTGTTATTTTGGAAGTGATATTTGTTCTTTTCTCGACCACGGATTAATTCTTTTATTGGATGTCGTTTACAAAAGTGTCGTCGGTAAAAAGTCGTGATGATCTTACGATAATTGAAATTTGGATCTCGACTATTTTTACGTGTGGTTATCCACCAACGGATTAGAGTTCACCCTTTCATGCCGAACGGTTTGCTCTTCCACAGTGTGTTTACGGGTTACTTTTTTGGTACGTAAGGTTCTCTGCGCGATTTTCGAACGATGTTTGAACAATCCTGTGCGTTAGGCAGCAGCTTGGCCCTGGTATTATTAATATCTATCAGTAAGGTTGTATTTATACGACCCCAACCAGAGCCAATCTTCTAGTAGTCTCAAAGGGCTACCCTGGTTTCACCAGGACAGGTGAGCGAGCTTAGCCTATAAAAATTCCTAAAACCGTGCCCTATCAAGAGCAATGCTTCACTGAATCTAGCACCGGATCGGAATGTCGACCCAATAGCCAATCGTGACTGATTATCACAAGCTCCTATTATAACTTTCCTATTGTCCGTCACTAAAACAATTCTGGTTAAATTGTTTCTTCGATAAGGTCATTGAAAAATGTTCAAAAAGATCAAGAGCCGTTACTTAATTTATGATACTTATATTGTTATTATATGTTTATATCACATGACCGAATAATATTCACGAAATAATACATTCCATAACTTATATTGTTATGACAGTTTTTACTAACACGGAAATTCTAAATTGTAGGCTAGATCAATACTGAATTATTGGCAGCCCTATTATAAATTTACGTTCATCAGTCATCGGCCCCGGCTTCCGGTAACGTTTCTTAGTTCAATGGCTCCATAGATATCCCAACACACGACCTTCGCAGCATTTAGCGCATTCCGAAACAAAGACACAAACCTATTTCTGACCGATTCCCAACTTCTAGTTTTATTGCTGTTTCGAATGAAGTGTAATAAAAAATAGGTGTATTAAAACAGCAATGTAAATGATCATTACGAGTCGTATCGCTGTAGTAGGTACGAGTGGTACACGATAGGCATACCCAATGCCGTGCGTGATCTGGAGGCGGTCCAGATTTTTTTGTTTCATTCTGGTTTTACTAGACTGCTATTAACCTCGAGGCTTCAATTTTATCGACACAATTAAATTGAGATTTTATGGAAAGGTCATGTTTACCATTTCATCGATTTTTTTTCTTATATTTTCAATTACATACATATCTACTTATCTTTGCAGTTGCGTGTCATCCCTATTGCGGCATATTAAATGAAGACCACTAAAATTAATGTTGGACATTTTTGTGCTTTTCTTTACATCCTCGGCGGGTAATAAATTAGAAAAATCGGTAATATGTTCTTTGTTTTTGAGACGTTCTTCAGTTTATTCATGTTTTATGTTACCGAATTAAATGTCGCATAAAATATAGTCACATCTTCTTTGTACCTTAAAAAGTTCGTTTGAAAATGTTATCGTATTTCTGGCGTTTTCCCAAGCTCTCAATTTCGGCCAGAGGGAAGTTGTAATGACCGTAACTGCCATTAGACCGATTCCAAGTTTTCGGTTCTCATTATTTTATTTACACGGACGCTAATAAATTATTTTTTTATTGCGAAGTTGATAGGTGCAGACGTTGCCGATTATTGGTTTGACATTCAGACGGTCTAGCTAACTCTCATTGCAACGCTGTATCCACGGCCGACTGCAGGTCCTCGATCTGCTTACAAGCCAAATTCGACTCAGATTTCAAGATGAAACGCGCGAATATTGCTTGACGGTACGTTTCGGAAGATTGCATTCGATAACCGAGCTCGTTGTTTGTAATGACCGTGCATTTTGCACTCAAGGGCAAGGGTACAAATTATTCGGTATGATCCGTTGACCGAATCGAGTATGACTTATTGTCGGTAGAGGTTATATGTATTCGTGGTCTTAGCGACCAGACCAATTGTTTATTGCTCGCTTTCCATGCGTTAAGCAACATCCAAATATAGCATTTGTGGAAGTAACTTATTGTCGGTAGAGGTTATATGTATTCGTGGTCTTAGCGACCAGACCAATTGTTTATTGCTTGCTTTCCATGCGTTAAGCAACATCCAAATATAGCATTTGTGGAAGTAACAACAAATGTACATGCTTTAATGAAATCGCTAGTTCTTTTGAGAAGCATAGTTGTAAGTTTTTTTCCCTACCTATACTGATAGTCTTGAGAGGCTATTTCAGCTTATCCTTGGCGTGTAGGTGAGCTCCCGGGGCTCAAACCGGAGTGTTGCTATCACTGGCCCTACCAAGAGTGCTTCGCAGAATCTACCAACGGGTCGGAAACGCGACCCACTGAGAAGAACCGGCAAGAAACTCAGTGGACTTGTACCTACGTTTGTTGTTATGTAGTATTAATTACAAATAATATCGTTTAACAAAAGCTTTTTGTTTGTTACAGGTCTAAAACTCATCGTATATTTACTGCCGAGAATCGTTCATTAGATATTACTATGACGTAGGAAAACTAGTTTTAAAAAATAGCCAAATAGTGTGTTCAATATTTTTTTGTAAAAAGTATCATTAAGTGCAAAAGTGGAGAATCTAACAGCGGCTAAGAGAAATGCCGGGTTTACCCCGGTCACAGACAGGTAAGATACGTAGAATTAAGTATACATTCATATTTTTTTTCTTTTTGTTCAAGATAAGGCCACATAATATGTAGGTACTATTTTCCTGTCTGTCTCTAACTTGAAGTACCCTTGTAGTGCGAAGGATTTGATGGCAGTTATTTCAATAAGATTAAGACTTTTTTTTCTCATATCTTATAGTGGAGACTGGCATTTAAAAAGCAGTGCTATGAGATTCTTAAAATTACCCTAGTGTCATAATTCATTGGTGTGCGATTCTTTATAAAAAATTATTGCATAAAAAGCGGCCGAAATACAAAGAACCTTAATTCATATATATCTTGTTTGCTTCTACGATTTACAATATTATGATGTTCCTTCATGATAGATATCTCAGTGTCCAGGGTCAATGACATAGTTTGCAAGGCTATGAGTTAGCAGACGTCTTATTTATTAATCGATGAACTCTTCCTGTGTGCGAGCTGTCTTCTGCCTCCAACAAATACTATCTACAGCTTCCAGAGATTACGTTTTGTATTTATATCATATAGACTGGCCCTCGAGTGGAGACCGCGCAGCGTAAGACGTAACGTGGGGCGTTCTCTGGCTAGGTGGTGCGATGACCTCCGAAGCCGGCAAGAAGTGGATGAGGAGAGCTGTAGACCGGGCTCAGTGATGTATATTGGGAGAGGCCTAAGTCCAGCAGTGGACGACTGTGGGCTGTTGATGATGATGATGATTTATATCATACCTTCAGCACGGCTACAAGGCAAAATTATGGGAAAGGGGCTAACACAAAACAATTATTTTCAAATAGAACATAATTTGATTCATTAGTTGTTCACTCGTTTATAAACATTGTATCATCCATTGTAATTTTGCAGTCCACACTGGTATGTATATAAATCATGTGGTGGATCATATCCGTTCGATTAACTACCACCATCCTGCCTATTTCTGACACCAAGTAGTCAAATCGACAAAACTGAAATTTTAAGACTCACGTTCGAAGGTATACCTATGGTCACACAGCTCTAGTCACTATATTGGCTCTTTCACAATACAAGCAGTGCGATTATGGAATTCTCTCCCTCAACCTATTCGTGCTAGTTCCTCTCTAGAAGTTTTTAAGAGTCAAATGAAGACACATTTCCTGTCACTTTTATTGTTTTATGTATTTTTATTTATATGTATTTTTCATTTCATATTAGATTTTTTTTTAAAGCTTAGTTTAAAAATCATGCTTTAATAGTTCTTATATTGTACACTATTCCCCTCTTATACATCGTATTTCTCTCTGCTAATGGTTTGCTGGAAGAAAACTCATGAATGAGTTAAGCTCGCCTTTGTACATAGTATTTAGACATTTTTTAAATCTGTTTTTATTGTATTTTCTTTTTGTGCACAATAAGTATAAATAATGGTCGCTGGTGACTAACCTACCTATACCTACCTAGCGGTCTCAGAATTTCATGTAAACAGCATAGAGATAAAGTTAATTAGAACAATTTGATCGCCTTTTATTGTGAGCGTCTTACGGCAAATTAGCAGCTACGTAGGTGCGATGTAAACATTTAGGTACTATTTTAATTAAGGAAATCCTGACGATGGCCGACCAGCTCGCCGGGTGTGATTAATTAACATTCGCGCACGTATTCCGGTTATCTTGTGTCGTTATCTAACGAACAGCACGATTCTGTGCTGCACAAAAAAAAATACATTATCATTCTGTGTCTTTGCGAATGAACAAATATTTGATAGTTAGCGGTCTGGTTTTAGCAACTCTATTTACCACACGCGAACACTAGTTGTTACTAATCGTGCCATATTTTTATTTACGAGTTTTGTAGAGAATTGCTATTGACCTATTTTTATTATTATTTTATTTATTTGATTGAAACAATCGTCTCGAGGATTAGGCTAGATGATTACAGAAAATAAATCATTGATGAAAAATCTTTTTATTTTTATTTAATATATTTGATCAAATACCTACGTTTGTCATCATGGTTGAGTTTATTTAAACATTTCAAGCAATTTCAATTCAAACATTCAGAAACTTTTGCCAATGTTTTTATATAATCTGTGTACGACTCAAATGTTGTTTTTGTTATGATCTTAAAAATAATCTCAAAATACTTTCCTAATTTCAAGTCAAAGGATGATGGTACTCATCATATTATTAAACAAGAGCAGCGTATATGCGTAATGTAGAATAATATGATAGTAGTTTCTGTTAAAAAAATAAAAATGTACTAATTAACACTTCTGTTATTTTTTGCGGATAATATCCATATTTAGGTATAGTAGGATGAGGCGTCACTTTAAGATTTTTTTAAACTAAGCTCAGTTAAACTACCAAACTATAATTACTAGCATCAAGTTCACGATATAATCTTAGTAATGACTTGTTGAGTTTTATATCTCAATAGTGTTGTTTTTTGTATGGTTTTAAAATAACTGAAGCAATCATTTGACTTAGAATTTCGTACATAAACATTATTAACGGATAGAGATTGTCAAAGTGATCTTAACATACAACTTGCGTTGACGTGACAATATATAAAAAAAATTGTCATATTAAATTGATTCTTTATTCTAACATTTTTAATTGAACAAATCGACGAGTTCTCCAACACTTGACACTGACTTTGACAATAACGAGAACTAATATGAAAAACGATTGGCGTGAACTGTCCAGCCATCGGCTTACTCAATTGTCCTGAACCTGAAGAGTAAGAGTAAAAAATCCTGCTCCATTGCAGTGTTTGTTATGTACTTCGTATGTCGCGACCCGCTCCGCTCACGGTAGTAATAAACCAGCTGTTATTACGTACGGTCGTTTCATTGCCCCTAAGTTCCGATAAAACAACTGGCGACGAAATACCCACAAGTGCATATTAAATATATAAAAAAATATGGCTCAACTTATAGGAAACATATCTGAGTTTGATTATAAAACCCAAGAATGGCAGATCTTTTACAAGAAAATAGAAAATTTCCTAAAGCTGAACAAAGTTTTAGCTGAAGATTGGTGCTCCGTGCTTATTGCACATCTTTCAGATGATTCGTATCGGCTTGTGAGGAACCTCGTACATCCTAAGGAGGTAGAAACACTACAATGGACTGAGCTGGTTAGAGTACTCAACGGGCATTTTCAACCGAAAAGATCGACTTTTGCCGACAGGGCAAAATTTTATGGTGCGATCAGAATGGACGGTGAGAAAGTCGAAGATTGGGCGGCACGTCTGAGGGGACTCGCCGTGCACTGTAATTTCGGTACAGAATTAGATACGTTGCTACGTGATCGATTCATTCTAGGCCTGAAGGTAGGTCCAGAAAGAGATCGATTGTTCGAACAAGACTCGAACTCCCTAACGCTTTCGAGAGCTATTGAAATAGCCCAGGAGACTGCGTGTGCGCGGGCGGCGAGAGCTGGTGTTGATGGTGGTGAGCAGCTTATCAAACAAGAGATGGTGTATCGTGTCAGCGAGCGTCGGGCGCGGGGCGCCTCGGCGCAGGCGGAGTCGTCGTGGGCATCGGCGGCAGCCGCGCGCTGTGCAGTGTGCGGGTCGAAAGGTCATTCCGTAGAAAAGTGCCGTTTCAAAGACTATAAGTGTATGATTTGTGGTAAAAAGGGTCACCTTAAGAAAGTGTGCAGTGTCAAAAAGGTCGGAAAACTGTCGTTAAATAATATGGATGATAACGAAAGCGATGGACACGAATGTAAAAAATGTGATTTGTATAATTTAAGGCATGTTCGCTACGATCCTATTAAGTTGAACATTTCTATAAATAATAAGTTTTATTCTATGGAATTAGATTGCGGAGCAGCTCGTAGTGTAATTTCAGAAAGATTTTACAGGGATAACTTCCCATTATACAAATTAAGTAAGTCTGATATAGTATTTTGTATTTATACTAAGCATAAAGTTACGCCTGTAGGTTGTTTCGATTGTGAAGTAAGTTACAATGGTATTATGAAGCCTATGTCGTTTTATGTAATTTCAGAAGGTGGTCCACCATTATTAGGGCGGGATTTCATGACGCAATTTAATATGAGTTTAGTTTCTATGTGTAACAACAATAATTTATCAGTTAGAGCGGAATACCAAGAGGTGCAGCAGATCTTGAATGAATTCCCTGACATTTGGAGAGATGAATTGGGCCGTTTTAATAAATATGAAGTGCATTTACACTTGAAAGAAAATACAACACCTAAATTTTTTAAGCCACGCCAAATACCGTTTGCTCTAAAGGACAAGGTTGAAGAAGAATTAGATAGGCTTGTCGAAGCAGGTATATTAGTACCAGTACAGTTTTCAGATTATGCTACGCCCATAGTACCAGTTCTGAAGGAGAATGGTAAAGTGAAAATAGCTGGAGATTTTTCCTGTACCCTAAATAAAGTTTTAAAAATTGACAAATATCCATTACCCCACATAGACGAGGTTTTCGCGAAGTTAGGTGGCGGAGAACTCTAAGCTAGGAGCTAGGAGCTAAGGAGAGATTCTAAGCTAGATTTAAGTAATGCCTATAATCAAATTTGTTTGTCTCAAGCCTCTCAAGACCTCACAACTATAAATACACCGAAAGGCCTTTTCAAATATACACGCTTAGTGTACGGTCTCGCGAATGCCGCAGCTATTTTCCAGCGCACAATAGAATCTCTAGTAGTAGGTATTGAAGGAGTGTCGTGTTGGTATGATGATATTTGTTTAACAGCCCCAAGTAGAACCGTACATTTGCAGAGACTTCGTTTATTGCTAGGTAGATTACAAAATGCTGGGTTAAGGCTTCAAAAAGAAAAGTGTTCTTTTTTCCAGGACAGTGTCACATATTTAGGTTTTAAAATTGATAAAAATGGTCTTAAAACATGTCCCAGTAAAGTAGATGCAATTCTAAAAGCCCCAATCCCCACAAATGTCCTAGAATTAAAAAGATTTCTCGGAGTAATTAATTACTACAGGAATTTTATTCCTAACGCATCCTCATTATTAAGTCCGCTGAACGAATTATTAAAAGACGACATAAAATGGCACTGGGATAAGCGACAGCAACTTGCGTTTGATTCCGTGCGAAAAGAACTCGCCTCGGACCGCGTACTATCACATTTCGATCCGAGGGCGCAGCTATCATTGACAGTGGATGCGGGCCCGTCTGGTCTCGGCGCGGTACTCGCGCAATGCTACAGCGACGGTACAGAACGGCCGATCGCGTTCGGTTCGCGTTCCTTATCGCCAAGCGAAAAGAATTATAGTCAGATTCATAAAGAGGCGACGGCTATAGTGTTTGGCGTTAAGCGCTTTCATCAGTATTTGTATGGGTGTCAGGAACCATTCATATTAAGAACAGACCACAGACCGCTCCTATCTATTTTTGGTAAAAAAAACGGCATATCAGTGACCGCCGCGCTACGTTTACAAAGATATTCTATTATGTTATCTGCTTATAACTACGTTGTGCAATATATAAGTCACAAAAACAATATTGTGGCAGATTACTTTTCCCGAGCGCCGCACAGTGGGTCGATTCTTTGATTTTAGTGACTTAGGGACCAACTTTGTTTTTTTATAAAAAAAATTATGTAGATAGATAGAGCTCGTTAATCTCAATAATAATTGTTTTGGGCAAAAATTACAAAAACTTTATAGGTTGGTCAGAAAAATGTGTTTTGTGATTTTTTTGTATGGAGCGGGTCACATTAAATTAAATTCCTGCTAAGTACCGCGAGGTCCCGCTTTGAAACTTTATTTTCCTTATACCTTGTCTAGTCTACTATCATTTGATGCTATGAACATGTGCATAAAGTTGCAACTCTGCCAAATAAAAGGATCGAAAAAAATTAATAAATACATAGAATAAAAACCTTTATATTTTTTTTCGTAAGTGCTTTTAAGTTAAATTTGATATGGATTAGTAAGTAAAAGCACGTAATGATACCCGTAATTACATAATACCTAACAACAATACATTTAGTAGGTCTCTAATTATGCAATCTCTCTAAATATGATATATTTTGTTTCACCTTTCGATCAGTCATCATCGGGTCAGAAGACGAAAGAAGATTTTGTAAAATATCCTCATTAGTCGACGTTCTACTTCTCATTCTTGAATAAAAACTCTCTGTATATTTCCGAAAATCTTTATTGTGAGCTTCCGCTGCCTCTTCCGAGAGTTTACCTATACGAATGGCACCAAAGTTCGCTATTATTGTATATCACTGCCATGTACCAACAATTTATGGATACTGGAAGGCATATATAATACCAGGGATATAAAATAACATACAATACTGCAGTGTATCTAAAAAATTCGGAAAAATTGGAAACGCGCTCTCCAGATGCAACAGTCTGAAGAATCACGTGAAACCTCTCTATTAAATCTTTACGTATTCCTTTATGCGGGCTGTTTCTTCTGCATCCCTGAAAAATCTTCTGGCAGTATTGCCATCATTGATTGTTCTTACTCCTTGCTTGACAACATCTATAAGTAAACCGCATTCCTTTCTAAACGCTTGCTGTATAGCACTTTTTTGTTTGTTATTTTTTCTTTGTCATCGCCCCTTGCAACTCCATTTCTTGAAGTCCAAACGATAAGACGTAAACAAAAAAGTGTCATTTAAAAAATTATCTCACAGGAAACTACACACGATGAAAAAATTGTGAAGTAATAAAATTATATTTACCGATATGAAGTAAGCACTCCATGCATCTTATCCAGGCATGTAAAGATGGCATTCCATACTGGAATATTTCTTCATTATTTTCTCTTTGATAAGCAAGTCACTCCAAAAAACTCTGACGGTTTTGCTTTGCAAATATCACAGACAGCAGAAAATGTTTCTGACAAATATGAGGTTATTTTGCCGTCTATCATCATCATGTGCAATTGATGCTTCACTTCAACTTGTTTAATTTTCTATTTCTTCTGTTATGCTAGCTTTTATAATTGTCACTGTTGACTACGTTTCTTTTGTAAATTTAAACATTATTGGACGGCAATAAAAAGTTGATGAGGGTAGGTCGTTTTCCCAAACAATTGTTCCATCAAATTTCTGAAGCCTTATAGGAACTAGACTGACCATGAAAATAGATGAATCATCAAACTCTGTTTCAGTTTTTTGTTTATAATTACTTTGACCTGGGGCTCTATCAAAGTCTATTTGCTTATAAGCAGTAGCTCTCTTGCAGAGTCCAAATCCGAAGTAATCACATCTAAAAGCCTATATAGCGCCAAGTTTAGTAATGCTTACATTTTAATAGCAGCTCCTTCTTCAGTAATAATTACCTCATCTTTCCCTGGATAACATTTGGTCTTTTCTTGCTTAATTTTATATTAAGAAGGGTATAAATCAGACCCATTTTCACTTGCTGCTTCTCTTAGGTTTATATACTGCCACTTAATTTAAGTGAAACTAATATTGCCTCATCGGGAGAATATGTACTACTTTTCACTTTACTTGTAATTAAATACTCCTTAACTTTTTCTAGATCTTCGGGGTGATTTGACAAGTGGTTCATTATTTCTCCTACATCTTCATTTCTAGTGTTTCTCAAACTAGCAATTGTAGTAGCTTTCATTTCATCCGCATCTCATCACTAAGCAGACACCAATGGAGAAGGAGATCCTTACCCGGAAGTGGCATTGGATTGGTCACACTTTGAGAAAGCCCGATACCCACCTATCAAAGAGAGCACTGACCTGGAAAGTGTCTGGCAAAAGGAAGAGAGGCCGCCCCAGAACAACTTGGCGTCGCTCGGTGGAGCAGGAGCTAGGGGTCTTGGGCATGACGTGGGAGGAGTTAGAACAGACTGCCCAAGACCGATATAAATGGAAAAATTTGATTCGAGCCCTACACCCCAGCAGAGGGTAATAGGAAAGAATGATGAATGATGATGTCATTTCATACGGGGATAACGAAAGCGATTGGTAAATTTGTTCAATGCGTCTTCGTTTTTGCCTGGATCCCAATTCTTCAAAAGGCTTTCGAGGTGCAAAAATAGATGTCGAGGCTTCTGTAGTACATTTGAGGGTGGTACATTTTCAACATCTTCAGTATTAGAAATCTCGAGCCTTTCATGTGCAGTGTTGATAGCTTCAGGTATCATTCCTTCGGGCCAGTTTATTGCACATTCTAACCAATCACATTTTTTTCTTATAAACTGTGCTAACATGCGACTACTTCGTTTCTATATTGCACTTATATTTGAACAAAATTGCGTACAGAATTTTTGGAGCTCAACATTTTTCTCTTCGGTCACGTTTATTTGATTTTGTAGGAATTGAAAGAGTTTTTTTATTATCAGACAGCGACTGTAGTTGCTCTCTTAAAATCTTAATTCTAAATTGTTAACAAAATTATCAATTATAACGGAAACAGCAAGATCACAACGACAATCACGGGATGTTAGTAGTAGTACGAATAAACGAACACTAGTTAGTATATAATAAGCATGGTCACTTTATACTTCCAGAGACAAACAAATGTTTACTATATTTTCTACTACCCAGTAATGGCTGCTTAACTAATTATCCTCATTAAATAATGTTAACTATCCTAATAATTAGAGAGATTGCTTAATTAGAGACCTACTAAATGTATTGTTGTTAGGTATTATGTAATTATGGGTATCATTACGTGCTTTTACTTACTAATCCATATCAAATTTAACTTAAAAGCACTTACGAAAAAAAATATAAAGGTTTTTATTCTATGTATTTATTAATTTTTTTCGATCCATTTATTTGGCAGAGTTGCAACTTTATGCACGTGTTCATAGCATCAAATGATAGTAGACTAGACAAGGTATAAGGAAAATAAAGTTTCAAAGCGGGACCTCGCGGTACTTAGCAGGAATTTAATTTAATGTGACCCGCTCCATACAAAAAAATCACAAAACACATTTTTCTGACCAAACTATAAAGTTTTTGTAATTTTTTCCCAAAACAATTATTATTGAGATTAATGAGCTCTATCTATCTACATAAAAAAATATATAAAAAAACAAAGTTGGTCCCTAAGTCACTAAAATCACAGTATCGACCCACTGTGCGCCGTTAGCTTACGAACCGAACGGGTCAGCTGATAGGAAACAAATCGAGGAACATAGTGCTATCTCGTTTATGGATGCAACACAAGAACCAGTCTCTTTCGAACGAATACAGCATGCCACCGCCAATGACAAAACTATTAAAACAGTCATTAATTATATGCAGCAGGGTTGGCCGCGTAAGATTAGTTGCAAATTAATATTACCCTATTTTATGTGTAAAACTGATTTAGAAGTTATCAATAGTTGTTTGTTTCGTGGACATAAAATAGTCATTCCGGCGGTATTTCGAGATCGTATGTTAGAAGAACTACATTGTGCTCATTTCGGTATCGTTAAGACGAAGAATATGGCACGAAGTCGCATGTGGTGGCCAGGTATTGACAGCGATATTGAGTGTTTAGTTGGCAGCTGTGACGTATGCGTCGCTCAGCGCAGCGCGCCGGCCCGTGCGCCTCCCGCGCCCTGGCCGCGCCCGCCTGCCCCATGGCACCGTATTCACATAGATTATATGTCTATAGGGCAAACGGTACACTATTTAATTGTTATCGATGCATTTAGTAAATGGCTCGAATGCATTCATATGAATTGCGGCACCTCCACTAGTGCGTTAATATTGAAACTGAAAGAATTATTCTCAGTTTTCGGTATCCCTAACGAAATTGTATCAGATAATGACATTAAGATATGCTCCGTGGAATTTCAACAATTTTGTAAAAATAACGGTATAAATTACTATATTCACCGATCTATCATCCAGCAAGTAACGGCCAAGCCGAGAACTCGGTGAAAACTTGCCGAAAAATGTTAAAATGTATAATCGAACAAAATAAATATAATACTAATTTCAATCCACGGCTTATTCAAGAAAAAATAATTGGATTTTTGTTCGATTATCGTAATAGTATACATTGCACAACAGGCGCATCACCTGCAAGTATGATGTTTGGACGTAATTTAAGAACAAGATTAGATTTAATATTACCCACTAAAAAAGTGGAAGATAATGCAGTTGTTCCTAATAAAGAACTAAGTAAATCTAGACAATTCCAAATAGGTGAAATAGTCTGGGCAAGATTTTTTATTGCTCGAAAGGCTAGCTGGATGAAAGGAAAAATAACGAATATCTTAGGCAATAGAATGTTTCAGATCAATTTTGAAAACTGTGATTCAACGTGTGTCAGACATTTGGATCAGATTAGGAAGTACACGGATGCTAGGTCAAAAACAATTGTGAGCAATGTTGTTTCCACCGAAGGCGCTGATATTTCAGTCCCGGATCGACCCACAACAGTGCAATCAGTATCGCAGCCTAGCTCTGAGTTAGTGCTGTCCTCACCTATGTCGTCGCCGCCGGTACCGGAGCCGGCACCAGTATCGGCCCCCACGCACGGCAATAACGTTGACATTGTGAGGGGGGAGGATGAGGAGGGCGATGAATGGGAGGAGGCTAGTGAAAACATCGCAGCTGCCAGCCTGCCGACCGAGTGTGAACCTGATTACCCTATTGTAGCATCAGATGACCCCGATAACGTGAGATTAGAAGAGAGGGCGCCAGATAATGAAAGACAATGTGGTCGACCAAAGAGGACAAGAAAAGTAGTAGATTATAAGAAGTATTTTTAAATTAACGTTAAGCTAATTAGTTGTTTTCTTTGTCAGGATTTCAAAATAATGAGGGAGGAGTGCAGTGTTTGTTATGTACTTCGTATGTCGCGACCCGCTCCGCTCACGGTAGTAATAAACCAGCTGTTATTACGTACGGTCGTTTCATTGCCCCTAAGTTCCGATAAAACATCCATCCAAACATCAAGCGATTTCCAAGGAAAAAATTATCATTTGAACCATCTATTGATACTATGACGCTGGTTTCCTTCGATTTTATCAGAAAAAATGGTACCTTCCTGTGGGATTCGAACACCGGCACCGTTGCATCGCTCGATACGAACGCATCTGGCGTCTTAGCCTTTAGGCCAGGACGACTTCAAAATTTGCCAAAGATAATATTTTCTAACAAACTATTTATTTTCATCATCATCATCATCATTTCAGCCTATCGCCGTCCACTGCTGAACATAGGCCTCTCCAATAGATTTCCAGTGCGACCGGTCCATTGCCACCTGCATCCAACGAGACCCAGCGCTTTTTACTAGGTCGTCGGTCCATCTAGTAGGTGGCCGTCCCACACTGCGCTTGCCAGTACGTGGTCGCCACTCCAGGATCTTTCTGCCCCATCGACCGTCCTCTCTGCGTGCTATGTGGCCGGCCCATTGCCACTTCAGTTCACTAATTCTACGGGCTATGTCAGCAACCTTCGTTCTTCTACGGATCTCCTCATTTCAGATTCGATCACGTAGAGAAATGCCGAGCATAGCCCTCTCCATAGCTCGCTGCGCGACTTTGAGCCTTCTAAAAAGATCCCTAGTGAAGCACCACGTCTCCGAGCCGTAAGTCATCACTGGTAACACACATTGGTTGTACACCTTTGTCTTAAGGCACTGAGGTATTTTGGACGAGAAGACGTTGTGCAGTTTACCGAACGCTGCCCAGCCGAGTTGGATCCGTCTACTGACCTCTCTTTCAAAGTTGGACCTACCTAATCGGACTGCCTGTCCTAGGTATATATATTCGTCAACAACTTCAAGAGTAGAGCTCCCAACAGTAACTATGGTGGGTGCAACATGGACATTGTACATGATTTTTGTTTTGTCCATGTTCATTTTAAGACCCACTTGTTGAGAAACCCTACTGAGGTCACCGAGCATACGCCCTAAATCTTCCAGCGACTCTGCCATGACCACGATGTCATCGGCAAACCGAAGATGAGTGATGTATTCGCCGTTAATATTGATGCCAAGTCCTTGCCATTCCAGAAGCTTGAAGGAATCCTCCAGAGCAGTGATAAACAGTTTCGGAGATATCACATCTCCCTGTCTCACTCCTCTCTTTACAGGGATTTCCTTCGTGCAATGCTCCTGTACTCGGACTGACATGGTGGCGTTATTATACAAACACTTCAATACTTCGATGTACCAGTGGTCAATACGGCACCGCTGGAGAGATCTAAGGACCGCCCATGTTTCGACGGAATCAAAGGCTTTCTCATAGTCCACAAACGCTAAGCTTAATGGCCGATTGTACTCTTCGGTCTTCTGTACAATCTGCCGCAGCGTATGTATGTGGTCTATGGTACTGTAGCCTTTTCGGAAACCGGCTTGTTCGGTAGGCTGGAAGTCATCAAACCTGCGTTCGAGACGCTTCGTGATGACTCTCGAGAACAGCTTGTAGACATGGCTCAGTAGTGCTATGGGCCTATAGTTCTTCAATAAGGTTTTGTCACCTTTTTTGAAGAACAGGATCACAACACCCCTGTTCCATGCCTGTGGCGGTTTTCCATCGAGCAAAGAGGAATTGAAGAGCTTCTGAAGGACTTTCAGTACCGGCGTCCCGCCCGCTTTCAGAAGCTCCGTAGTGATTCCATCCTCGCCCGGTGCCTTGTTATTCTTAAGCTGTTTGAGAGCCATCCTAATCTCGTACAGGCTGATGTCCGGGATGTCTTCGGTGTAGTGTCGGGTTAGCTTGGCTCTAGGGTCTGCAGCTAAACCTTGCGGTTCAGCTGAGACCGAGGTAAACAGCTGCCCGTAGAACCTCTCTATCTCCCGCAGGACCTCTGACTTATTCGACGTTACACGTCCATCTTCGGTCTTCAGCTTCGTCAGCTGGCTTTGCCCAATAGAAGCGTCTCTTGCGAACACTTTAGAGCCTTGGTTTCGCTCAATCGTCTCTTTGATACGCTGAGTATTAAAGGAGCGTAGGTCGTGTCGCAAGGACTTCATGATATGTCTATTGAGTTGCCTATATGACTCAGCGTCCTCCGAAGTTTGGAGCGTCATCAAACGTCGACTAGCCATGAGGTTTCGGGTGCGGTCGGATAGTTTCTGAGGTCTATTCTTACGGTGGGTTTTGAAAAATTTGGACCCTACCGTACGGACAGTCTCTACCAGCCTGCTGTTTACATCGTCCACTGATGCGCAGCTGTTTAGCCATTCGAAGCGATTAGCCAATTCGAGTTGAAAGCTCTCGGGGTTTTGGATTTGTGCATTCGACGTTCGAAGCGTTGACTTCATCAGACGCGATCTTTCCAGTCTGACTTTGATATTCAACATGCCTCTGACGATTCGGTGATCACTTCCTGTTTTAACACTGTTGATCACAGAGACATCGTTGAATATCTGTCTGTTGGTGCTCATGATGAAGTCAATTTCATTTCTTGTTACACCGTCGGGACTCAACCAGGTCCATTTCCGTTGTGGCGGCTTCTTGAAGAAAGAATTCATTATAAAGAGTCCTTCCTTCTCCATAAAGTCCACCAGCATCTGTCCTCTGGGATTCCGCTGCCCAAATCCAAATGGCCCCACTTTCAACTCATCATCGCCTCTACGGCCCAGTTTTGCATTGAAATCTCCCATAACAACGGTAAAATGTGATTGGGAGTTACGTATGGCCCTACTAATGTCCTCATACGTAGCTTCCACTTCATCGTCTGGATGTGACGTCGATGGGGCGTATACCTGTACAATCTTCAGCGAATACCGCTTTGAGATTTTGAGGATAAGGTATACTACCCTACTCGACACACTTTCGATGGCCACAATGTTGTTTATGAGAGATTTGTGGACGATAAACCCAACACCACCTTGGGACTTCTGTTCTCCCTCCCGGTAGTAGAACAAGTGGCCGGACTGTAAGGTTTTCGTATCCTCCCCCTCTCTTCGGATCTCCGATAAACCAATAACGTCCCAGCGCAACTTGTTCATTTCTTCTTCCAGCTCTATTAGCTTCTCGTCCAACCTCAAAGTGCGCACGTTGTATGTCACCAGGGCCAGTTGTCGTTGTGAAGGGGGGTGGTAGCCGGATCTCTGCCGGGGATTCTTAGCACCCCTTGCCCCGCCGTTACCATGGCCGCTACCGTAACCAGGAATAGCGGGGCCGCCGGGGACTAGGGGCCTGGTTCTGCGGTGTGCAATCATTTTGGAGGTTTATTAGCCTACTGGTACCACGCTGGCTAGACGGGTTGGTACAGGGTTTAATTTCGAGTTTTCCTTCTCTCACACTAGTAAATATTGTGTGTTATGCTTTCCCTTTTGTCGCCTCTTACGACTCCCCTGGGATGGTAATGGGGTGGTGACAAAAGTATTCTAATGCCGTCACCACACGGTATTTATTTTAAGTAAAGATAAAGATTAAGAGAGTTCGGAACATAGTACAATTGAGGCCTATAAAATCAAAGGCAGCTAAACGCCTTAATTTCGTAAAATGGATTAACAATGGCGCTATCTTGTTTAGTTAGTTGGACACGCTTTAGTGTTTTCATGTTATGACAAAGGCAGCTAAATCTCTAACAAATTCAGTTCAAAAAATTTATTTTTACTCTGTACTAAGTGCTAATAAAAGAAGTTTTAACATTTAAAATTCAGATTATTAGTAACATTCTCATTCTTTATAAATCTGCTTTAAAATAAAGAATATCGTAGCTATCTGAACCAAGTTATTTCAGCGTGTTGCTAACACTGGCCTTAGCAAGAGCAGTACTTCGATGAATGGGGAGGATCCGTAATGACGTGTTTAGGGCCGATTTTTGTAGTTTACCTGAATATTTGACAGACTTGGATTTAGCTGCCTTTGATTTTATAGGCCTCAATTTCAATAATAAAAGTTTAGTTATAAAATATGATATATTAATTTAACGTAACAGAGACATAGCATAAACTAGACTCCCGCGACCTTTCGTCCGCGTGACCGCCGGAGTCCCGCAAGGCTCCGCGCTCTCCCCGTTATTATTTAGTTTGTATATCAATGATATACCCCGGTCTCCGGAGACCCATCTAGCGCTCTTCGCCGACGACACGGCTATCTACTACTCGTGTAGGAAGATGTCGCTGCTTCATCGGCGACTCCAGATCGCAGTAGCCACCCTGGGACAGTGGTTCCGGAAGTGGCGAATAGACATCAACCCCACGAAAAGCGCAGCGGTGCTCTTCAAAAGGGGTCACCCTCCGAACATCACTTCGAGCATCCCACTCCGTAGTAGGCGCGCAAACACCTCCGCCGTTAGTCCCATCACTCTCTTTGGCCAGCCCATTCCGTGGGTCTCGAAGGTCAAATATCTAGGCGTCACCCTCGACAGAGGGATGACATTCCGTCCCCATATAAAAACGGTACGCGACCGCGCCGCGTTTATTCTAGGACGACTCTATCCAATGCTTTGTAGTCGAAGCAAACTGTCCCTCCGAAATAAGGTAACTCTCTACAAAACTTGTATACGCCCCGTCATGACGTATGCAAGCGTAGTGTTCGCTCACGCAGCCCGCACCAACTTGAAATCCCTTCAGGTTATTCAATCACGATTCTGCAGGATAGCCGTCGGAGCGCCTTGGTTCCTTAGGAATGTGGATCTCCACGACGACCTGGAGCTCGACTCCCTTAGTAAGTATCTACAGTCGGCATCGCTGCGCCATTTTGAGAAGGCGGCACGACATGAGAACCCTCTCATCGTAGCCGCTGGAAATTACATACCCGACCCAGTAGACCGAATGGTAAACCGTCGACGTCGCCCAAAGCACGTCATTACGGATCCTCCTGATCCATTAACGGTGCTTTTAGGCACCACAAGCACCGGTCACCGTCCTCGTCGAACCCGTCGCTTGCGACGAAGGGTTCGACGAGCGAACTAACCCATAGACACAGCCCACTGAGTTTCTCGCCGGATCTTCTCAGTGGGTCGCGTTTCCGATCCGGTGGTAGATTCTGCGAAGCACTGCTCTTGCTAGGGTCAGTGTTAGCAACTCTCCGGTTGAGCCCCGCGAGCTCACCTACTAACGTTAGGGCGAAGCTGAAATAGCCTCTCAAGGCTATCAGCATAGGTAGGAAAAAAAAAAAAAAAAAAAAAAAAAATTTCGTCCGCGATCTGACGTAAAAGTGGGAAGAAAATCGTGTCGAGGTCAAACAAGAACAAACATTTTAAGTTTACATTGTCCTACATACTAATAATGCCTTGTAATTATGTATGTAATACTTCCATTACGAGTACAGTGACGTCGCCAAAGTTATCAGATACTACTAAATATTTAGGGTCTCAAAAGAAAAAGAAAAAAAAAACACTTTTTTTAATTTGAAATTGTGTTTAATAAAGCTTACCAAATGATGATCGATAGTTTGATAAATTTCTGGGACTGACATTTTTAAATATGCATTTAATTTACTTGGGAATGATGAACGGGAAATTATTTAAAAAAAGTAAATAAATAGAGTTGCAAATGTGGTAGGTGGTGCGATGATTTGCGAAGGGCGCAGGGCAAGAAATGATTGAGGAGAACCGAAGAACAGGCTCAGTGGTGTTCATTGAGAGAGATCTACATATGTTTAGTGGAGGAATAAGGCGTAATGATGATGACGATAGATTTACCTCTATAATTTACTCGCGCATATTCAAGTACCTGGTAGTCTGTATAGGTACTCACCTCGTAAATGCCGCCACCCACCTTGAGATATGAGTTCTACGGTCTCAATATAGTTACAACGGCTGCCTCACCCTTCAAACCGAAACACATTAAGTACTACTTCACGGCAGAAATAGGCAGGGTGGTAGTACCTACCCGTGTGGACTCACAAGAGGTCCTAACACCAGTAAATAGGCAGGGTGGTGGTACCTTCCCGTGCGGACTCAGAAGAGGTCCTACCACCAGTAAGGTCGGATTCAAATCTCATGGTCCTGTAGTCAGGCTCCGCATTTTACTCCAAAAACCAATATTACTAGCCCGAATGGATCTTGTACGACTTCTGTGTTTCTCCAATAAGTGCCCACAACAATTTGGCCACACATTCTGAGAATAACAAAATTATTTTATGACAACAAAATTATGCTATCAAAAGTAAGCGATTAAAAATAATGACCGGAATTATAATGTTTCCATTCCGATACGTTTTAAAACGGTTTTGTTTTTCCAAGTTCTAACTAACAAGGCTATTCACAGATCATTCGACCTTCCCTGAATAATCCTGATAAGATAATGTTCATTGCTCAAAATGGTTTTTTAAGCATATTAACCAAACACCGCACCACACGCGTTCACACACAGCAGGACGCTACATAAATTTACATATAAATAATATGTTTCGAGAAAATCTACGGTGTTATGTATTGCATGTATGTTTAAATGTCGCTGTGCCTATCTATATTAATATATATCTCTACAGTTGTTTTTACGGATGTTCCGTTATAACTACTGAACCATGCATCCGATTGACTTGATACTTGGTAGCCATGTAGAAAATACATGTACTTAATGGATAGGCTAATATTTATATGAGTTTTGGACTCCCTAATAATAATGACAATAAAGAATAATGTTAATTTTAAATGCCCAACGAAGCGGTCGAATACGGCTAGTTGTTTATAATAACGTCTATGTAGATTTTTAACTGCACATTATTATACAATAACTTAGGTTAAACTTACACATATTGCTTCAAGGCAGAATTAGAGTATGTTCCCAAATGTAATTTAAGCTTCGTACCATCCGACTGCCAGGGGCGCGTTGGTCGCTTCTTCAGCGCTTCCTGAGAGAGGCTCGGTAGGCGGCGGCTTGGCTCTGCCCCTAGCATTGCTGAAGTCTATGGGCGATGGTAACCACTCACCATCAGGTGGGCCGTATGCTCGTCTGCCTACAGGGGCAATAAAAAAAAAAGATTCCACGTGTTTCGACAAACTAGATTTGGGGAGAGTCCGCAAAGGTTGACACTGATTGAATTGTGCCTCTGACATAGCTGATGTTCGTTAATCATTAAGTACATAACTATGCTCGTACGTACGCTTGGCATTGCTGATGTTGGTCAATCATTAAGTACCTACATAACTATGCTCGTACGTAAGCTAGGGTTGCATTCAGAATCTAGGCAAGACTTGGGTCTTATTCAATCCGTGGAGTCATGAGATTCTACAATCACTACATTTCGAGTACCTACATGAACTAGTGGTTTTTGCGAGTCGTAAATTTTATTAAAAGTACTTTTACAGTTAGGTTTCGCGTTTTTAATCATCATTACATTATTTCGATCGTCCGTCAATCACGAAAACAGTAAAATATTCAAAACTTCCGAAATAATGTAAACAAATTGCGAGATTAAACCGTAAAAGTAGTTTTAATTCTAAAACTTATTTTACGTTCCGAACTCTTTACAGTATTTGCGATGACGGACGATTCAAGTGTTATTCGACCGAACAACAATAAACGTAGGTAATAATAATACATTTAGTTACAATTTTGCTTTTGTCGTTAACGCGTTTACCTAATGTGATACTTAATCAAAAAAATTACAACATACATTTCCCACACAACGAGGAATCAATGAGATACGTATTCTTCACATTCACGTCCTTACTCTCGGTTATTGTTAGGGCCAAATTTATTACCTATTTATACGCGTATATTTTTCGTGTTTCCTAATATATCGGTTTTTTTTTTGTTTCTTTGTTTAAGCAAACAGGAACAAGTGTGACGATTTATACAATGCGACCTAGCAATCAGCGTTATCGTTCAATTCTCGTATACATACAACACCGATCCTAGTTCAATGCGATCCGAATCTCGGTACGGAATCGCGTGATCGTAACGTTTCGAGTGCCCGTTGCATAACGTGGGTGTAAATATTCGCGTGCATCGCTCATCCTTGCCAACGTTATCAAGCGCTGCGCTTCCCGGGCCGACGTCTGGGTGACCTTTGTGCGGAAACTAGGTCGTCGGCTTCTGACCTTTTTGTTTGTATTGCATCGGATTGAAAAAGTTTGACGAATAGGTCCGATCTCGGTCGGAGTCGCCCGAACGGCGCGCGTAACTATTTCGGGCCCGGCTTGCTTTTAACCGATAGTGATATGCGAAGCTATTTAACAACACAGTTTCATTTGGGTCATGATTCATGATATGCGATTTATAATTAGCGCGAAAACAAGGTTTTCGGATGATAAAGCGAATGTTGTTCTGCCGTCTGGCCTGTATCGCATTCCAATGATCTTTCAACTCTAAAAACATGTTTATCGCATAATAACGAAGGCCTTTCAACTGTGGTAACACCTCGTATCGAATAGCTAATTAAGTCTTCGTTTCCCCAAAATAAAAAGTTACTGTTATAGAATACGATGCTAATTACATAAGAATTATAATTATTGTAATATACTTTTGTAATTATAATTTATACTACTGGTGTCGTCGAAATTCGACTATAATTAATTGAAATTATAAGTTTGAACATCATGATGGTTCTATTGTTAAACACTATCATAATTCTATAATCACAGATTTCGCCAAGACTACACTATAGATAAATAATATTAAAGTCAAAAAATATTAATAAACTATTCTCAATTTGACCAGAGACTTAACAAAAGTTTGGCAATAAAGAAAAGAGTGTGTGTAAATGTTGTGTCAAATACATGGTTGTGTGTGTAATGTTTTTTTTATTGATTTAATGTATTTTTATGCATACCTAATTAAAGTGAACAAACATTCTGCACTCTTTCTCTATATTCTCTATTCTTCTTCTTCTTCTTCCAGTGCCTCTTCAATCCTGAAGGTTGGCCGTTAGCTTCCTGTATTCCTTTCTGTCAGCAGCCAGCTATATAAGTATTATATATTAATTTCCGACACTTATATTCTCTATAAGTGTGGGAAATTTCATACTCGTCCATGGGCGCAATTTTCGGAAACAGAGGTATAAAGATTTTGCTTCACGTATTAATTTATAGATTATGTATCATAATAATATAATATACAACATAGGAAGCTTTTCGATCTCTACTGTGGACGAGTTTTTTCTATTAAACCTAATTTACGTGGCTTATCGAAAAACGGCGTATATAACATAATGAGTTTGAGTCGACCGTAAAACTGTTAGTTGGTCAATCAAATTGATTTATGAAGACCCACATACCTTCTTATCTAGTTTTTCCTGGAAACTGTCCTTGGCATTATTCTTTTGTTTATTTATGGAATACATTTAAATTAGAGTTGAATAGTGAACACAAATTACAATCAAAGACAAATTACACTAGCTATAAAATGTATTATGGCCTAGTTTTAAATTCAACAAACGAAATCTCTACATATGTATTAAAATCCTCCTTCATACTGTTACTGGCTTTTTTACCCTGACTTAAAGTATTAAAAAAACACTTGTATTAGAATACACGATACACTCGATCCATATTATCATTTACGCAACATGCTTTCTCCTTCCATACTCTTTTATCATATACTATTTCTTCGCTCACTCTTACCCATATCGACTTTTACGCAATCCATCCATTTCTTCTTAGGTCTACCTCTTCCTCTATATCCTTCCACATTCATAGTTAACATTCTCTTACCAACCTCATTTTCATTTCGTCTCATCACACGTCCATATCATCCCAAGCGCGCACTTCTCAGCATCTCTGTTACAGGTGCCACTTCCAGACTTCCTCTAACATATTCATTCCGTATTCTATCCATTCTCGTTACTCCACACATCCATCGCAACATTGGAATCTTTGCTGCATGCAATCGCATACAATAATATGAACTATTTACGATAAATCTGTAACTGAATAAAACCCAAGCTGAAGACATCAGATTATGAGGTGACCTACTTCCTATGACAGCCTTGTGCCTTAACAATCTGCAATCACCATAATCATATACATAGTCATCACAGTGTATATTAGTTAAATCTAATTGTTACTTGTGATCGACGTTTAAATAAAAATATTTTAAGGTATAAAGGAATGCGGTTTCCGTGCGTGATAACCTAATGTCAGATGGACTATTCAACATTGAACTATACAGCGCTGTACCAAATAAATATAGACAAAAAAAAATATTAAGTTTAACTTGATATTCAGGAGTGTCGGCAAAGTGATATTTCATAACAAAGGGTCTGTTCCAAAATAAATGGATCATCGAACTTAAAGCTTTTGTCGATCGAATTTTCTTTATTTAAAATACTTTAAAAAGCATAATAAGTATCTAATAAGTTAAGGTAATAAATAATTTTTACTGGTGGTAGTACCTCTTGTGAGTCCGCGCGGGTAGGTACCACCCTCTGCCTATTTCTGCCGTGAAGCAGTTATGCGTTTCGGTTTGAAGGGTGGAGCAGCCGTTGTAACTATACTGAGACCTTATAACTTACATCTCAAGGTGGGTGGCGCATTTACGTTGTGGATGCCTATGGGCTCCAGTAACCACTTAACACCAGGTGGGCTGTGAGCTCGTCCACCCATCTAAGCAATAAAAAAGAAATTTTTCACAATAAATTTTTCGTCTTGGAAATGATTTTTTCACGTCGCGCCATTCAATGATTAGCGAGCATCATAAAATTGTGTATTCATATCAAATACACATCAAAGTATTGGGAAACCGACGTTGTATCAAATTACTGTTTCGTACGTGTACCGTAAAATTGAAGTGACATGTTTACGATCACACGTGCAAACTAGATTAACTGAAACCAACATAACCGATGACAGACTCGAATAAGGGTGCTGTCAGTGAGGCATACCTGTCTTAATACAGTTTTTTCTTCGGTTTTCCCGTGTCGTAGATAAACTTACTTTTACGACTGAAATCGGAGTTGCCCCGTGACCACGAAAACTGTAAAGTATTTAAAACGTTAAAAGTAATATAACAACAATATTCGCGCGATTCCTCCGTAAAAATGGTTTTAATTAAATATTATTACCATTTTTATTTCATTGGATGAAAGAGATTTCGTCACACCGGCTGCTAAGTGATTATCGGAGGTAATAAGCCCCTTTATTTTCCTACCTATTTGCTGGTGGTTACCAAGGAGCTATTTCAGCTACGCGTGAACGAGTAATTGAGCTCACGGGCTCAACCTGAGAGAATTTGCTAACATTAGTCCTAATAAGAACGATGCTTCGTCGAATCGCGACCCACTTAGACTATTCAGCGAGAAACTCAGTGGGTTTTATTATGGGATAAGCAACCACAACGTGCCGCCGTAAGGTCGAAATCTTAATCGTAATACAGCTATCCCACCACACAAATCAGAAAGCAGGACTGTTTTGAAGCAGGACTAGGCGCGATGGTAGTACACCAATATTCTTATTATTTTATATAAACTGCACCTAAATTTGTTTATGCTTCAAAAGGCATAAATGCAAAGATTCAACTATTTTAATATCATGGTTTTTCTTATCTAAGTTTAATTTGGGTTTTGTATGTCAGAATTCAAATTCACATTATTGATTTTTTTATTTTGTGTTCTAATTTCGTATAGGAGCGGGACTACAAGTAGTATTAAGCCTTTGCGCATCTTTACAGTCTTGCTCGTCTAGAATCCTAGACTTCACATGGGATTGGAATGTACTTACATCACTGATTCCGCACCCGGTGTTTTTACGACAAGTGGTCTGCAGCGCATTTCTGGAACCCTGCTATAAGCCAAGACCACGTGATCGGTGATGCTTGGTGAACTCGAGCTATTGCTACAATAGAGTCATATTGTCATACTGAACATTTTCTATTTCGTGTACACTTGAATTGTAATTTTCCGAGCAGTAAACGCAGACATTTACTTCAATTTTAATTTCCATTTATAGAGGTAAACTTAATAATTAGGTCTTGTTCTTTCTCGTCCAGTTATTTTTCTACTGGAGTTCGGATATCGTTTTGGCTGTATCATGTTTTTTTATTTTTTTATTTTTTATTGCTTAGATGGATTGATGAGCTCACAGCCCACTTGATGTTAAGTGCTGGAGCCCATATACATCCACAACGTAAATGCGCCACCCACCTTGAGATATAAGTTCTAAGGTCTCTAGTAAGTTACAACGGCTGCCTCACCCTTTAAACCGAAACGCGTTCACGGCAGAAATAGGCAGGGTGGTGGTACCCACGCGCGGACTCACAAGAGGTCCTACCACCAGTAATTACGCAAATTATAATTTTGCGGGTTTGATTTTTATTACACGATGTTATTCCATCACCGTGGAAATCAATCGTGAACATTTGTTGAGTACGTATTTCATTAGAAAAATTGGTACCCGCCTGAGATTCAAACACCCGGTGCATCGCTCAACACGAATGCACCGGAAGTCTAATCCGTTAGGCCACGACGACTTCTATATCATGTCGACTTAGAATAGCATTACCCCAACTTCATCTCGTAGAGGTCGTAAAAGGACTGATTGGAACACGGGCAGCAGCGTTCTTTGAGTTTTTTATGTGTGATACGATCGCCAATCAGCATTTACTGATGATAGACTTATACTCTATACTGTAAGTCCACACGCGTAGATATCATGATCTTATATATTTCTGGGGTTAAAAGTTGACACAATCATAAAAAAATATAATTGAGCTTTTGACCTCAAATATTAAAATAGGTCACGGCCTAACACTGAGTGGGTTGTAGGTTTATCGCCCAACTACTGCAAAAACGTTCACAATGTGCCTACTTCTTTCTGATATAATTCTCTGTCTGGTTATTTCGAGGTGATCACTTTCAGGGCGTGATAGAAGAGAATAAAACTAGGTACACTCCATTATAATACAACGTTATGTGGCAAAATGTCCAACAAAAAGGTCAGGCCATGACATCCGCCTAACCTTGGGACAATATTGATTGGACAAGGGTAGCAGCCGACAAAGTCAAGTGGAATGTTCTAGGCCGATGTATACTAAAATTTACGTTAAACAGATTGACATTTTATTAATTAAATCTGGTCGAAACAACAAATCTTCTTATCTCTAACGCGAATCCACGAAATTGTTTAATTACTATATTATTATTATAAATAAAACTTATAATTTCTGATATCTTAATTATATTTATTTTTTATTAACAAAAAGTCAAATCAAAATAATTTAACATAACTCAACCCACACAGTAGAACAGATCTTCCAACGCGCTTGAAGGAGGCACAGTCCCCAAGATACTGGCTACGTTGCCTCGTTGGACAGCCAGACTCACTCTCTGTGCAAAGTACCAGCCAGCCTTAGCATCATGTGTAACCTCCTTCAAGCGTTCATTCCTTATATTAAATTTACAATCACAAATACAATTATAAAATATTATACAATATTAAATAATATTTTGCTTCTTCAATAATATCCAAAGTAGCATTAAATACGGAACATGCATTACTATATTTAAATTTACATCTTAAATATGTATTCAAGGCCCCGGTCAACGATCTCATGGTACGTGAAATGTTACATCAAATAAGTCGTTCTTTTGATGATTCCCTCATTGATGTGTGAAAAATTTGTTAGGAAGCAACTAAAATTTGTACATTTTGTTTGTCATATATTTTTATTTAAAAAATCCATAGAGCAACTAACGTTAGATATTATTATGTCCAATGTATTAAATAAGTTCAATGTATTAAAACCGACCACACAATTCCGTATTTTGCTAAATAAAACCTATCGTAAATATTCGTACTATATTTCAGAAGAAGCCAGGTCAAATACATTCATTGTTTTTTTTGTTAAACAACTTAATTGAAAATTTTGTTTCCATTTTTCTCTGTTTTATTTAGTTATTTTCATTTTCAATACAAGATCAATTATTCAATAGGACGCGTAAGCCTACAACTGAAACATTGTATTATGGAGAAACCTAAAAATGCGGAAAGTATAAAGGGACCATTTTAAATATAAACCGAAAGCTGAATCATTATAGTTATTTCAAAAGAGGAAAGATATTGAATTTTTTTTTTTGAAAAAAGTCACGCTCTCTTTTTTTCTTTGTTTTTATTACCCTTGTAGGCAGACGAATATACGGCTCATCTGATAGTGAGTGGTTACCGTCGCCGATTGACTTCAGACCAGGGGTAGGTCCAAGCCGCTGCCTACCGTGCCGTATTTTTCCGTCTTGGTTGTGTCCCTATACTCGTATAACAAAGGAAAAATCTTGAAAATCAAACTGACAGTTATGAGAAATACAAAAAAATATTAATACTCAATACTGGTGGTAGGACCTCTTGTCACTGGTGGTAGGACCTCTTGTGAGTCCGCACGGGTAGGTACCACCGCCCCGCCTATTTCTGCCGTGAAGCAGTAATGCGTTTCGGTTTGAAGGGTGGGGCAGCCGTTGTGACTATACTGAGACCTTAGAACTATATCTCAAGGTGTGTGGCGCATTTACGTTGTAGATGTCTATGGGCTCCAGTAACCACTTAACATCAGGTGGGCTGTGAGCTCGTCCACACAGCTAAGCAATAAAAAAAAAATAAAAAAAAAATCCTATGTAATACTAGCGACCCGCCCTCGCTTCGCTTCGGAAACATTAAAACACACATGAAACAAAAACAAAAAAAAAATTAAAAAAAATTAAAAAAAAGTAGCCTATGTTCATCAGGGACAATGTCGGCTTCTAATGGAAAAAGAATTTTTCAAATCGGTCCAGTAGTTTCGGAGCCTATTCGAAACAAACAAACAAACAAATCTTTCCTCTTTATAATATTAGTATAGATGAAAAAAGTCGCGCTCTCTTTTTTCTTGATTTTTATTACCCTTGTAGGCAGACGAATATACGGCTCATCTGATAGTGAGTGGTTACCGTCGCCGATTGACTTCAGACCAGGGGCAGGTCCAAGCCGCTGCCTACCGTGCCGTATTTTTCCGTCTTGGTTGTGTCCCTATACTCGTATAACAAAGGAAAAATCTTGAAAATCAAACTGACAGTTATGAGAAATACAAAAAAATATTAATACTCAATCTTATGTAATACTATCTAGGTTACGTCACAAAGAGCAACGCGAACACAGCAATGATGTAGAATAAAATTTTGGTGTTTTTTTACAAATGCCTGTCTAATTTCGAGTGACTTCATTCTTTAGTCGAGAAGAGCTATTTTAAAATATCCGAAAATACATAGAACAAAAACCTTAGCAAGTTTTGAAGTTGTCAAACAAAGTATTTTTTGTGAATATATTAAAACATTTGCAAGATTTAGGTCAATATGTTGAAGGCTCATTTTACTCTTGTACACATCTATCGATCTTTATCTATGCTATTATCATAAGAGAGGTATTTTAACTGGTATTTTACTGGTGGTAGGACCTCATGTGAGTCCGTACTGGTAGGTACCACCGCCCCTCCTGTTTCCGCCGCGAAGCAGTAATGCGTTTCGGTTTGAATGGTAGGGCAGCCGTTGTAACTATACTGAGACCTTAGAACTTATATCTCAAGGTGTGTGGCGCATTTACGTTGTAGATGTCTATGGGCTCCAGTAACCATTTAACACCAGGTGGGCTGTGAGCTCGTCCACACATCTAAGCAATAAAGAAAAAAAAAACTTGTTGTAATCGCAATAGCAAAAAGCCGACCAAATTAGAGACGAACTTGTCAAGAGAGATTTTCGTACTAAATTCATTAAAACCTTGTCAACAGTCACGACTTCACAAGCGGTAATGAATTTAGCAATACTTAAAATCGCAGGAAATCGACAAAGACGTTTACTTAATTAAAATATGTCTTTACTTCAAGTAGTAACATATACATTTTTTTCTGTCAGTCTTATCCGTTACGATGTCGTAACGTCGTAATGACATTCACGGACGATCGCATCGGACTCCCCCGCGATCCAGTCCGATGAACATCTTTGTCGTATAGGGTTACCACTCAGAGAATAGAAGTCAAGTTTTAAATAATATAAAAGGTGACGAATTGTAATTATTCAAGCGTTTTAATAATAATGGAAAAGTGGTATCTAAGTATTAAATCGTCGTGGCTTAAAGGATAAGACGTCCGGTGCAGTCGTGTTGAGCGATGCACCGGTGTTCGAATCCCAGGCGGGTATCAATTTTTCTAATGAAATACGTACTTATCAAATGTTCACGATTGACTTCCACGGTGAAGGAATAACATAGTGTAATAAAAGTTAAACCCGCAAAATTGTAATTTGCGTAATTACTTGTGGTAGAACCTCTTGTGAGTCCGCACGGGTAGGTACCCTGCCTATTTCTGCGGTGAAGCAGTAATGTGTTTTGGTTTGAAGAGTGGGGCAGCCGTTGTAACTATACTGAGACCTTAGAAGTCATATCTCAAAGCGGGTGGCGGCATTTACGTTACGGATGTAGATGGGCCGGTAACCACTTAACACCAGGTATCCTGTGAGCTCGTCCAACCATCTATGCAATAAAAAAATAAAAAGTTTCTTTCAAACAAGTCACTAAAAGTTTGTCCCAGATGAAAAACGCGCGATTTATAGATATCCAATTTTAACAAAAGGTGAAACCGCGTTGCGCGCACTGTAACATCTACTCATGTAACAGATGAACAAATGACATTGACAATGACTCATTTAAGAAAAATGACAATGGTACTAGCAAAGTTATCTACTATCAAACTGCAAACATTTTCAATGAATTTTGCAACAGCATTACGATAATATCTAATACCTGTAATATCTGTTAGGTACAAATTTGTATGAATGTTAGTTAACGGACGAGAAACACGTATCAATCTCAATTAAGGAAACAAAATAGAGGTAGCACGAAGACAATTATACCAAAACTAGCTGACCCGGTAGACTTCGTAGTGCCTCAATCGATAAATAAAAGACACATCAAGGGGACACATTAAAGGAAAAACAAAATTCCGAGCATTTTTTATATTTTCTCACCTTTTAAACCTTCCCTGGACTTCCACGAATAATTCAAGACCAAAATTAGCCAAATCGATCCAGCCGTTCTCGAGTATTAGCGAGACTAACGAACAGCAATTCATTTTTATATATAGAGATCATTCCGATAGCAAAAAAAAAATAGACACTTTTTAGTATTGATCGATTTCAAAAACTATTTTTACGACAGCCCTATGAATGGGATGTGTGATTCGATAGGACCACCGAATTGGTTTTCGGAATCAACATTGACACATAAAAGGATTCCTCACCTTGTAAATGTATGTAATACATAGGTACATATTGTACATATATGTACATTGACATTGCAAATATTCGAAATTCTCAACTTATATCATGTGTTGACGTTTTGAAGTAATTCAAACTACATACAGTCAATAAATCCAATGAAAGTGGGAATATCATCGTGCAGTTCGTGGTGCTAAAACTGGTTTACATCTGTGGTGTTAAGTACTGTTATTAGTAGGCGGGTACCAACCAGACTGAGACCTTAGGACTCATGTCTCAAGGTGGGTTTCGGCATTTATGTTGTAGATGTGTATGGGCTCCGGTAACAACTTCAGTACAGGTGGACCGTGAGCACGTCTACCCATCTAAGCGACAAACAAAAAAAACTCAATTAGATTGGCCATTATTGACCCTGAGATATTAAATGAAAGTTTCAACTAAGTACATTGCAATACTACATATTTTAAAACCAAAACACGATTGCTTCGCTACCGGAATAAGTAGGATGGTAGGTACCTACTCATGCTCGCTTAAAAAAAACAGTAGCATATCTTTTTACACATTTGGGAGACGCTCCAGATTGCTAAAATCGTTTTTAGGACGATATCTGACATAGAGATTTTTCATAAATTTTAAAAAGTCATCCTTTTTTACACCCAAGAAGTCTGCAGCGTAATTTCAGAGGTCGGATTCAATCGATTGAGAAATAAAGTCTTTCTATATCATAGTTTTTCTATATAATTGAGTGGATAGTAAGTTTATGCCATTGCAAACGAAATTTACATCATAAAATTACAGGCGATTCCTCCGTGATACTCAATCTTAGTTCGTCTTGTACGGACACTGGGTTTATTTTACAAAATCTTCGTCCAACCAGCTGTCCGTGTTGATTAATGAAGATTCGATCATGCCTTGCTGTAAGAATTATCATAATCGCTTTGAAAAACTATAGCTATTTACACCAAACATAAAACAGATCATAACAAATTTAACGTACAATCTAATAATCTACTATTGTTCATAAAATCTTGCTTTTTTAATGGCGTAGATCAGGGAATGCTCGTTTAGTATTTAATGGAGACCATAAACATGTCAACGTGAATTCCACCACTCGACTGGAGGAGGTAAAAATTTCAATTATATTTCAAACGATTGTCCCACGCATCAAACAGGAGTGTATGACTGCATCGCGGCAGGAATAAACAAGACCTACAGAAGCTAACAATACGCCTTATTTTTCCCTACCTATTCCCTGGTAGCCGCTCCGGTGACAGAATAATAAAGACGTGTACTCGTTTGCTCTTAAAATAATATCAAGTTTTACCTTAATACTCAAATATATCAAGTGTAAAAAGTCACAATTCAAGATAATAGAAGATACTTTACATAAAAATAAACAAGAAAGTTTGTGAACAGTGTTAATGTGCAACCTAATTATGAGAAACGAAAAAATAACCTCTTGAGATTATTATTTTTATATTTTATTTTGAGGGTATTTATTTTGATAAATACAGAGTGAAGTAAGTCACAGTTTAAGCCACAGACAATTCGACAATTTACATTCAAGCTAGGCAACCTTCAGAAACCATATCGATATAATCGGGGTTGCCAGATCTACTTTAAAATTATACCAGAATCATCTTAAAACGATCTACGAAAAATCGTAAAACAAAAATTTTCACTGAAAAATGGATAATCAAATGCAAATATTATTAGAAAAAATTCAAGAGCAAATGAAACAACAGACTATCGCTATAACAGAAGCTGTAACTAAAAATGTAGTGCAGCAAATTGATGAACGATTTAAAATAATAGACGACGAAAACAAACAACTTAAAAATTCAGTCAAAGAACTTAAGGAGAAAATTAAAGGTCTGGAAATGGCTAAAAAGAAAACTAACATACTACTCTTTGGAATAAAGGAAGACAAACAAGAAGAGTTAAGTTTGGTAAAATACATATCTGAAAAACTTAATTGTCATCTTGGATTAAGCATACAAGAGCACGAAATTATGAATATCTATAGAATTGGAAAGATAAAAACTACGCCTCGACCTATTTTAATATCCCTTGTATCGTACTGGAGAAAAATGGAAATAATGAGGTCCAAAAATAAACTACCCCAGGGTATTTATGTGAAGGAAGATTATACTAAAGAAATATTAGAAGCACGCAAAACATTACAACCAAAGCTTGAAGAGGAACGAAGGAAGGGTAACATAGCATACTTAAAATTAGATAAACTAATAATCAAGAGCCAAACGGATGCTAATCGAGAAAAAAGGAAAAGAGACCCATCTTCTTCACCCAATGTCAGCACACCACGAAAAGAAAATGAATTGTACGTAGCTCCGAAGAAAGTTAACACAACTAATGCGTACGAATACATGGCACGCGTAAAATCAAACTCATTAAGAGAGAAAACCAATGTATAGCGATCACTATACACTCGAAACCGGAATAATAACAATCATTACAATACAAACCTGCAAAAAACAACCAAGAAAAACATTCACCCAAGCCGGCTGGTCCCCGTGGGGGAAAATGACCATAACCCTCCCGTAAGCAAAACAGTACCTCTAAAATCAATACAAATTGGAATATTTAATGTAAAATCGTTAGCATCCATAACAAGATACATAGAACTATTATACCCACTAGAAAAATATTAGGCTTAGTTGAAGTTAGACGGATGGGCAGTGGCATCGAAGAGCATCAAGACTTTATATTCTGTTTTTAAATTTAGTAAGCTTCTTAGGCTTATCTAAAAGAGTTGCAATACCTCAACTGGAGTTCAACAAAATGATAATATCAATCAATAAATCAAGTGTATGCACCAACTGAAAAGGATTCTAAAGAAAAATAGATAAAATTTTACGAATCACTACAAGAAGCGCAAGCGCAGGCTAGTGAAAATGTACTGTTAATGGGAAACTTCAATGCCAAGATAGGGATAGCTAAAACAAAAGAAGAAAATAATGGATGAAAAGAGCTAAGAACAAAGAAAATTGGATTAAGCTGGAGGAGGCCTATACCCAAATAGGGGTTCCTATCGAAAAAAAAGTTTGATGTAGGCAAATCAAATAAACAATAAAAAAATAAAAAATAAAATGATCAAAATGTCAAAATGTCAAAATCATATTACTATATATTTAAGAATATTTACATGTAATACTTAGGTGATGGGAAATAAAAGGCTTTATTATTATTATTATAGTGTATTAAACACTGCCACGCCTGGGAAGACGGCAGGACACACTCCGGCGAGGTGGGCAACAATCGGCCGGAGCGTTAGGGACTATTGGGAGAGAAACCGGCGAACTATACGGGCATTGTCGAGCAAGACTGCTTTTTGCATTTGGGCCACCACCGACTTTTTGTTGAGACCAAGCCTCTCGAGATGTTTTGAGAGGCTTTTAGGGACCAAACCATTCACCGACACAACTACCGGGATTATTTCTGTAGATACCACCCTCCACATGTCGGTCACCTCGTGCGCCAGGTCCAAATATTTGGTCTTTTTATCTGCCTCGGCCCGCACGAGGTTCTCGTCATAGGGGATGGTGATATCCACCAGAAATACCCGAGACTCCGTCTGGTCCATCAGCACGATATCAGGCTTATTCGCAAGAATAGTCCTGTCCGTAATGATGGGCCGGTCCCAGTAGAGCTTGGCACGGTCGTTTTCGAGTACAGCGTCCGGCTGGTACTTATAATACGGTAGCCTCTGTTCGATGAGGCCATACTTAAGGGCGAGCTCTTGGTGGAGGATTCTGGCTGCTTGGTTATGTCTGTGCAAGTACTCAGTGTTAGCAAGCATAGAACAACCAGAGGTGACATGTCTGAGGGATTCACCCGGTCGGCGGCATAATCGACAGATGTCAGCTGTCCCATCCTTCAGAATGTGCTTCCTATAGTTGTTCGTCCTGATAACCTGATCCTGTATTGCACAGACAAAACCCTCGGTTTCCCCAAAGAGGTCACCGAATCGCAGCCAGTGCACGGAGGCTTCTTTGTCCACGTGGGGCTCATGCAGTGCCTGAAAGAAGCGTCCGTGCAGCTCTTTCCCTTTCCATATGGCCTCACGGTCAAAGGTACTGAGTACCGCCGGTGATTGCCACCCGTCTCTGGCCAGGGCTAGCGGGGTCAGTCCTTTGTCGCATTCCATGACCTCTCTGTGCATCACACTGTCAGCCCTCGATAGGAAATATTTCCTGAGACTGCACACCCCACTGTTGTGCATGACCTTGGCGCTAAGTAGGCCCCGGCCACCACACTTCCGCGGAATGTACAATCTCATTACCGAGGACTTCGGGTGGAGCATCCTATGGAGGGTCATTTATTATTATTATTATTATTATTATTATTCCCTGGTAGCCTAAGGGGTTATTCCGGCTTCCCTCGGGCAAGTAAGTGAGATCACGGCATCAACCTGAGATAATTTGCTAACACTAGCCTTAATAAGAGCAGTGCTTCGCAGAATTTACCGATAAGATCCGGCTAGAAACTCAGTGAGCTAAACGCTCTACCTCACTACCGGTAAGCATTTGTTACAGAATTATCCTTCCTACTGGTCAAATTGGAAGTCAAAAGTCGGTCAACACACCCGAGTCATAACTACAATATTCAAACAGAGTGACATTGAGTGATGTCATTTCAAGAACACAAGTCATAAGCATTCTACTGAAACCGTGCGGGCTAGCTCTAACCAGTCAATTGCAAACTTCGAACAATACGTTCATTTCTATTTTGATACATATACATGTAACATACATATGTATATGTAACAAAATAGAATAAATATACAGCTAAATTATACAGCAATATAAATAAAATAAAAAAAAGTGTGTGTGTCCGCTCCGACGCACGACTGGAGTTTACTGGATATAAAAAATTAAACGAAACAATACGAGAAATAGTTCTATATTACGACAACACGATACACTACAGATTATTAACAAATTAACGAGACACAAAACAAACGACTAACAAATATATGAAAATACAATAATGAGAGAAACGCGCGATCAGTACGAGGCTTTGTGGCGGACTGCCGGCGCAGCAGCCCGGCGCGCATTTCGTGTGACATGCGCATAACGCATTTCGTGTGACATGCTAGTACGATTTTGGTCCCCATAATTTTCATACCCCGGGCCTATATATGTAAATCGATTCTAAAGGAGTAAACTCCAAAAATAAAAAGCCTTTTATTTGTTGCATGTGACTTATAAAAACAAAATTAAATCAGTGTTATTAGATTATTATGTTTCTTGTATATATAATATTAGATACTATTTCCACTTACAAAATCCTCTCCTCGAGTAAAGGCATCCTCAAAGGATAGCCAATCTTCTCTAGATTGGGCAACTGCATGCAAACAATATTAATTTTTAAATCATCATCATCATCAATCAATATCTATACTTAATACTTAATAATACTATAAAGAGGAAAGATTTGTTTGTTTGTTTGTTTCGAATAGGCTCCGAAACTACTGGACCGATTTGAAAAATTCTTTTTCCATTAGAAGCCGACATTGTCCCTGATGAACATAGGCTACTTTTTTTATTTATTTAATTTTTTTTTTTTTGTTTCATTTTTCCGAAGCGAAGCGAGGGCGGGTCGCTAGTATTATATAAAAATGAATTGCTGTTCGTTAGTCTCGCTAAAACTCGAGAACGGCTGGACCGATTTGGCTAATTTTGGCCTTGAATTATTTGTGGAAGTCCAGAGAAGGTTTAAAAGGTAGATAAATATGAATATGCTCGGAATTAAATAAAAATAACAATTTTGTTTTCCCTTTGATGTGTCCCCCGTCGGACGGATTACTTTTGTTTGTTTTAAGTTTATTTTAAACAAAAGTTTAGGTCTTTTATTTATCGATTGAGGCACTACGAAGTCTGCCGGGTCGACTAGTAGTTAATAACAATTTTACATAAAACAAAAAAACATCGGAATATTGTTCGAAATGTCGCTGGATTATCACTTACAGTCCATTTCAGTCTAAATAAAACTACCGCGCGAATATTGTACTGCAACTTACATGCATTCTAGTTGCGACGGAATTATACGCGCTAACCAAGTCCTTGGCTAAAGGCATATGACTCACTGTTCTATTTCTTATTACCTAAGTATAAATTCTAAACTGCATCTCGCTGAGTCATAGGTACTCTAAAATGATGCTCAAAGGTCGTCGACCCGATGATCTTGCGCACATTAACTGCGTTGGAATATTGCTTAGTAACATCAGTTTTGCATCCATCCTGTTTACGAACGTAGTACTAATATTATTTGTATTCGGCATTGATCTCGCAATGCACACACATACAAAACGCATTGTGTACGTTTTAGACAACTTATTAATAAATAATATAATGGCGTCGTTAATGACAATGCGTTTGAATTAACACAACAAAAGTTCCGGCGGTGTTTGTTCACGACGAATCTTTGTTAAACAAATCGAATGCGATGTGGGGACGTTTAAGCTTGCTCATTGGCAGATTAGGTCATTGATTTAGTACGTGAGCGAAATAAGTTAATCACATTTGAAATTTAAAAAAAAACACACCATAAATCACAGTTTGATACGTAACAAATCATTTGGTGTATAAATTTTGCATTGGTCTTGAAGGTCGTTGAGTGAGTAACGAACAATGCGTTTTCTGTAATCTCAGCCAGAATATTAGAATACAATGTTGTTTAATGATTTTTGCACTGTAGACGCGTGTGGTAAAATCGCTTTTAAATTCTAGCCAGCGCGCTGAAGTTTCATTTAAATTTAATCATTATTTACGAGGTTTCGTCATAATGTGAGTCGTTTGCCTATTACGGCAATTAATAAAGAAATAGATTTTTTTAAAGATCTGGACTCAGAATGGGAATCGAAACTGAATCTCATGGTACGGCAGTCAGGGCAGTAATTAAGGTAGTGCTGATGGTATTGTGCGGTCCTACGGGTAGTTTTTATTTATTTTGTATTGCCTTTGTAGGCAGACGAGAATACGGCCCACCTGATGGTAAGTGGTCGCCGTCGCTCCTGGACGTCAGCAATGCCAGGGGCAGAGCCAAGCCGCTGCCTACCATTATGTACTCTCCGCAAGCCTCGTTTGACGAAGGACATGTCATAGAGCTCGTATCGGCTTGAAGTATGGAACAACTGTTACACAATCCAAATAAAGATTCGACCTCATGTCTCAAAGTGCGTTAAGACATCTACCTTACGATGGTTGTCGGCTCCGCTGGCCGTTTCCAATCAGGCAGTAGACAATTTGTAACACTAATGTCAAATCCATTCCACCAAAATTCTGACAGCTTAAATTGAATTCGTGAAAACCTTAATCGCATCATACTACCGCTTAATTAAGAAATCTCTGTCGCATCTCCGTCTGGCACTATGTCGTAGGGATCTGGACACATTTGCATTCTACGTCGTAAATTTCATCCTTATTACGCTTCAGGAACTTTCCCTATAACTAACTTCGGTTTATTTAAGAAAACTCCGACGTGGATGAGCAGAATCCTCGGTGGAATAATTAAAATTTAATCTTTGGAATTAGTTCGTATCATCAAGCTTAATATGAGCCTTGGGTGCGGAGTTTCCACGACTTTCAATTTTAAATCGGAGGGTAAAAAAAAATATATATAAAGAATCGTATGTACATGATTTAAGCTTTTTTATAAATTATATTTAATAGCAATAAAAATTTCAATAAAAATTTAATTCTGAAATTTATCGTTAAGATTTAAATATTGCGATCTAGAAAACGGGATTTAAAAAGAAGAAAAAAACAAACACACGAATGCTTCTAAAAATGAATAATATAATATGTAACTGAGAATTCTTTGATTGAATTTTGGTAGAATTGACATTTTTCGTTAACAATTTTGACAGATTTCAAACTCGAAGCTGGAATTGTTACAATGTGACTGATGTTACCAAATTATATTATTCAAAATCAAGATAAGCAGCGACCTTCAGTATGCGATTTCTATGGGCTCCGATACTTAGATGATTACCCCTCTGAGTTTTTGTTGTTCTTATACAGTAAAAAGTTAACGCATAAAATTGCTTGAACGCCGGCTTTGCGGCAAAAATTTGTCGCACGGTTATAACGAACAGACCCGTGTACAGACAGCATAATAAACATTGAAAACATAATCTTTTTGTATTAAACAGTCCCTCATTTTTGTTCTGTTTACGCTACGGATTTTTGGCGATATTGAAATTCCGAATCCGTCTTTCATACCCCTAAACTGGCCTGACCGCATAAGCCGCAGTTGAAATAGGCACAAAGTGCCTCACAGGACGCTCTACCAAAAATTTATAATTAAATTATTGTCACCCTACTTTTAAATTTTATCGCCTGTTGTCCCCTTAGATTCTCAACTTGATAGCAACGACTTCAAACTTTAGAATCTTAGACTAGTCCCGAACAGTTACCATTGTAGTTTTCGTAATAAATTGCGTACAGTACCTCCTTTCGTTGACAGATTCGAGTACACCACCCAATGAAGTAAAGTATTTTATGAACCTTTACAACGGCGTTGCGCGTTCCCCTGGAACATAATTTACAACGATTGCGTCTTGGCCACGCTTCACGAAACATTTCCAGCGTTTCTCTTGAAGGTTTCCCACTACAAATTATATTGTTTGCCTTCAAAACCGTAAATCACGTGTTCAAAGTTTTCTACTATGTTCTCTAGAATTTCAAAGACCGGTTGACAGTGCTTTGAAGATGATATCCCGGAATAGGTTTTGCGAAGTGAATTTGGTTTAATGAAATTTATTATTTTAGCTATCTATAGGTATATACGTATAAGCGAAATATAACTAGCTCAACACGAAATCTTCGAAACTATCCTTCCAGCAGATCTTAAATTCTGAGAAGCCTAAGCAATAATAGAGCATACTCATTTCCAAAGCCGCCATAGTGACCGTTGTTAAAGGACTGGAAGGCCATGGCAAAACGCAAATGCAAAAATGTGTTTCATTATATCTAAATAACAATTATAACACTGGTAAAATTGTGGGTTCACTGAACGGATAGGTAGGAACCTATAGCAATTAAAAAGAAAATGAAATCCTGGGGGTGTTACTAACACTAGCCCTAGCAATAGCAAGAGCAGTTCTTCGCAGAATCTACCACCGGACCGGAAACGCGACCCACTAAGAAGATCCGGCGAGAAATTTAGTGTACTGTGTCTATGGGTTACTTTAATCGCCGAACCCTTCTCGCAGGCGACGGGTTCGACGGGAACGGTGATCGGTGCTTAAGGTACCTAAAAGCACCGTTACTGGATCGGGAGGATCCGAAATGACGTGTTTTGGGCGAGAATCAATAAAGAATCACAATTTCTAATACACAGAATTAGACAGTAAAAGCGAATCAATATTTAGATTGATCTTCAAATTTATTAAAAAAATATTCATTTTATTTTGAACAGCAAAAGCAAAAGAACTTTTATTTACGTGCCAACATTGAAACTTAAATGATGTAATCATAGATACGTTCATAAGTTTCATCCAGTGAGATATATTTTTAAACTGGTTCTAGCATTGACGTTCATAAACACGACCGTAATTTATTTATCAGATAATTTCAAGATGCGAAGTTGTTAAGTTACAGAGCGCAACCGACCGTGTAGTAGTGTTAAAGCGAAATTTTATGTAAATTTATCCCGCTTCGTATGACAGAAATTCATTGTTTAATTATTCATATACATAATATAATTACTATGCAGAAAAACTGAACAAAATAAAATAATACAGCTTATAGATTAACGCATTATTTATATCTTCTATCATGGTTTTATTTATTTTATACGACGCGTTTCAGAGTAGAACGCGTTGGTGTGAAACCCACTCTAAAGTAATGAATTGATTTTCGTTCAAGGAGAACGAAGCAATTGATAAAATAGTGTGTTCCCTTTGTCTTTCTGAACAGTGAGTATTATTGTACGGGTCAGCTGGATTCAACTCAAAATAAAATTACGACAAAACGGTTTTCATCTCAATCGCTCTATTCCTTGGGTCGCCAGTTAAAAAGAAAGAGAGACGTAATTTGTAGAATGCGAATGCAATTCCGTGGTTAATTAAAGTTGTTCGTGTAGTTTTCTTAAATAATTCGTAAATAATACTTCTAATTATCCACTTTATTAGTATTTAAAGCTTTTTTTATTGCTTAGATAGGTGGGCGAGCTCACGGTCCTGATGCTATGTGGTTACCGGAGCCCATAGACATCTACAACGTAAATGCCGCCACCCACCTTTAGACATAAATTGTAAGGTCTAACTTTTAACACTACAACGCCTGCCCCACTCTTCAAACCGAAACGCATTACTGCTTCACGACAGAAATAGGCGGGGCGGTGTTACCTACCCGTGCGAACTCACGAGACGTCCTACCGCCAAAATTACGCAAATTATTATTTTGCGGGTTTGATTTTTATTACACGACGTTATTACTTCACCGTGAAAGTCAATCGTGAACATTTGTTAAGTACCTACGTATTTCATTGGAAAAATTGGCGAAATTCGAACATCAGCACAGTCGCATCACTCGATACGAATGCATCGGACGTCTTATCCTTTAGGCCAGTAAGACTTCAAAACTATTATTACTAAACTAGCTGACCCAGCAGACTTCGCAGTGCCTTAATCAATAAATAAAATACCTAAACTTTTGTATAAAATAAACTTAAAACAAACAAAAGGAATCCGTCCGATGCGGGACACATCAAAGGAAAAACAAAATTGTTATTTTTATTTAATTCCGAGCATTTTCATATTTATCTACATTTTAAACCTTCTCTGGACTTCCACAAATAACTCAAGACTAAAATTAGCCAAATCGGTCCAGCCGTTCTCGAGTTTTAGCGGGACTAACGAACAGCAATACATTTTTATATACTTAAGTATATAGATAGATTAGCGTTTATATGAAAACAAATTTTCATAACATTCACCGCTTACCGGAATCCACAGATACCATAATCTGAATGCCACTGCGTAGGCAATAGTAACTCTATTGAGATTAGATCTATTGAGATCAACATCATCCCTATGACAGGAAATCAGCTGTTACAATACAACACTACTGTGTAATCCATTCATAGACTAATTTATTTAACTAACTCGATTAATGCAAAAAAAGCCCGTGATATCATTGTATCAAATAGTTTAAGCTACAAAAATTATAGTAATTAAGTAACAAAGCTTCCTTTGTTCCTTGAGATTCCTGAGCAAGTCCACTAACCAACCTTGTAATAAGTAATATTATGTCCTTCAGTTACTGCACAAGCTGCAATGAATTACATTAATGAATAACCCGTTTTGTTCAAGCGCGAGCAAAGGGTTATTTGAATATGAAAGTGGAACTTTCACTGCGCCATCGCTCCGGTATTTTCTTTCGTAATTGAATTGGACGGATGAGTATTCTGTTTAAACGGGATCCTTGGTATTAGACGCGGGGAAAATTACACAATTTATTTTTAAATCAAGGCTGCGACCGCACCGTTTGGATTTTCTGCTTATATTTTTAACTTATCCTAGTTTTAACGTTAAAGTTTTTTTTTGTTTTTTAAGCTCGCCATTTTGTGATCGCTTTTAATAAGATTAAAGTTACTGTGTTAAGCACATCCTTGTATTTTAGACATGCAATAATGAATTCGGTCCATAAAATGGCTAAGATTACACTTTATCAACATTATAATGGTCAACTATTAATCGATTTAACACATAAATCTCCCAGGGCCCGGAATTCATGCCCTTGCTCTCATCATGGCCGGACTTAATGAGACGTGATAAGCGTATACAGGCTGATTTCCCTTGCGAGGGTCGCTAATAGACGTAGAAGGACCCAAGGATAACTGTTTGGGCGTTGACACGCAACGTTGATTGTCATCCCATTTCAGTCAAGTGGTTCTTCGTGTAGGCTGTTTTATGTCATCGCACTGAGAGGTTTTCTGAGAAACGTGCTCACAGAAGACAGTAATAACGATTTTATTATTCAAGATGAACAACTTTACACGAGACGCGTTCGAAATTGTCCAATAAAATACGATTAAATCCGTAGCTTGGGCCTATATATTTAAAAGACTGAATGCTAAACATTTGGTCCAGAGTAATATTCATAAAACTGAAGGTAAGTTGATTAATAAAACTTGGTTTTATGTCTAATAACCTGAAAAACTAGAGTTACAATGTACGCTTAATTAAGGTTAAGTTAGCGTTGGGCGTTATGGGTCAGGGCTAAAAGCCTTAGTTACGACGATCGGGAGTGTCGGTAGATATAGAGAAAACCTTCACTTAGACTGAAAAATATATGAAAAGGGGGCACGGATAAGACTGTCGATTGCACCTAGCCATCAATCCGTCTTGGCCGATAAAATTCCGAGTTTCAATTGAACGTGTTTGTATCCGACTCGGGAACAATTTGTTTTATGAGGAGCAAAACGTTCTCGTATTTTATTAAATAACAGCAAAAAATTATTGATGCCGTTGGAGCGCGCTGAAAAATATGGAGCTGGCAAATTTTTATTTAGTATTCGAATTAATGCAGAGACGGATTTAATATTTTACGTTTTTTTTTTTTTAATTGCAAATCGGCAATGATTATGAAATAGATTAAAAGTTAAGCAAAGGAAAACTTAACAAAGATTTAAAAAAATAAGCAACAACAAAACGATATTGCTCAGTAGGAAACAACTCGGGATATACCTACACTGTTTCCAATATTTAAACAAATAATAAATACACCACACAAACGGAAACCTCGCAACTAAAAGCCCCTGTAAACTTCTAAGGATCTTTTCTTAAGCGTTTGTGTGGCACAAAGGGAATTTAACAATATCAAAACTGTACATGTGCCTACACGTAACTTAACATTTCAAAGTCATTGAGAACTCTTAGTAGTGTCCTGAGTTTTCGAATATATTCGATCGTTTTCGATTATGTGACGATGGATTATTCCCAATACCGTACGTGAGGTTAAGTACAATTGTTAAAAGAAATAACACTTTCTTTTCTGCATTTTCTGATTGGATTCTCTTAAAGAATTCCTAGGTCTGTCTAACAAAGGAGTTTCATTCTTTTTGTACTGAGGCCGATCAGAAGAGTAGACGATCTTATGGTCAATCCTATGTTGAGTTATCATTGTTATATATATGACGGGAAGCCATATATGTGTTGACAACTGCGAGAAACTGCTTTGAGATAGCGCTAGTGGCACGTAGGACATCAGATACAAACGCTGGAAGGGTTGAAGTTGCGAACCGCCGAATGGGGAATTAGCCTTTATAAGCCGCTGCGTGGAGTGCTCTGCACGTATGCTTACTCATCGAACTCGGCAAAGAGTTCGTGCAACCTAATCCGCCCGCTGAGTTTCCCGCCGGATCTTCTCAGCGGGTCGCGATTCAGATCCGGTAGTAGATTCATTCGCGAAGCAGCTGCCCTTGAGTTGTTAGGTCTCCTTCGGCGCTAGGTCAGCTGTTAGCAAATCCCACCCCTCCTGGTTGAGCCTTTGCTCGGTCACCTGTCCTGGTGAAACTGATAAGGCCTCCGGGACACCAGTAATCCATCAAACATAAAAAAATCTATAATAAAAATTACCTCTTGAAACACACTATAAATGGGTAACCGCTTAGAATTAGAATTCGGTCTTCAGTTCTTATGACGGATGGTGCAATGCTAGCTAGATGACGTTTTGAAGGTATCGTAACAAAATTTCATTTAGTACTTTTAGTAGTAGTAACTTTAATTTGGTTAAAAGTCGGCTATTATTGTGTAGGTCCATTTAAATGAAACTAAAACAAAACTCGAAATACAACTCGTTTCATCTATCTGGAAATTCTCGTAAAGAAACGAACTGTCAAAATACTTGTTGCCAATTTTATTTACTGTATACATTTTCTTTGTGAAAAGACAATTCATAGGAAAGCAACTGTGAGGTCTCATTAAAATACTATTCTACATGGAAGTCTTTTTAATGAGCTTCATTCATTCATATTTGACTCAGTAATGATAATAAGGCTCAATCACCGTCTCCTCGCTCTAAACTATGACTCCCTGTAGTACTATAGGAACTAGAGACTGATATACATACATAGAGATTGAAAATCCAAACTAAGAGTAAACTAACCCACTCAACACAAATCTTTGCCCGATGTAGGCATAGAACATTCAGCCCAAGAGACGTTGTTTTTTTGGTACAATTTTTCCTTATCAGGAAAGGCAAGGGGATCTAAGCCCATACAGCCTTGTCTGTTCTATAGACAGAGACGTTGGACGATCGAGTCCAAGAGATTGATTTATTAACTCACATCAAAAACGCAAATTCAGCTGCTCCCATAATACAGTAAATCTCCAAAAGTTCAGAGCTCCATAATAGAATTTACATACTTTGAAACCTGAAACTCTTTAGGGGAACGCCGATCTTCGCCTCAACGAATGTCAGACGAAAATTAAGACACATCAAAGAGCATATTTTGTGTCACGTTGCTGGGTTCATGTAATTAGGAAAATTTATGTAAGTTCAATTTGTTCATTGATTTCACGAAATAACCTCACGAACCTGGTTACGAGAATTGCTTTAAGGTTTTCATTTTGCGTATTATTCCGACTGAGCGAGACCGAAGAGGATATGAATAGATTGTGTAAATAATCCTATAAGACGACTGTTCAGACGAAATTGGAGTTGGATAATGATAATGATAGGCTTATGACATGTTTTCGTACCAAACTTCGATCAACAGTTACTATTGTTGATCGAAGGTACCAAATGACTTCGACTTTGTATATGGCTTATGCAAGCGTGCGTGTGGTGTTAAACCTCTCTCTATCTTTCTTTTTTTTCCACAGACAAAAAACTAAAAACTCGCATTGAAAGCAATGCTATCAAATGATTAGTTCAATTTAAAAATGATTATCTGAATATTGACTAGGGTTCAGGGTGCAAGGTTTTTGTTGTCGTTAATTAGGCACTCTTAACTAATACTCTTCACTAATTGGGGATACCTAAAAAAAAAGACGGAGATAAAATTATTTGTAAAAAAACACAAAATAAACCAAAATTTTACTATACAAAAAAATCACATGATTCTAAAATCATAAATTAAATATTTTATAGAAAGGACCTTACTTGCGTACAAAAATAACAACGATTCTTCTATTACGCATGTCAGTATTCTCAGTTGTGACATACTCTGAAAACCTACATTTAGTTAGCTATGTATGTGATAACGCAGCGTAGACTCCAACATACCCCACCACGATCTCTTATATGGAAGCAAAAGTCCGTCGATATCCCACTGATCAAGAATAATAATATTACAACCTTATACTGGCATAAGGCATTGTGCCAAAATAATTCCCTTATATTTCAACAACAGCTGTACAAAGTTTTGAAACTTTGTCAAACCGAGCTTATGAAAAATACGTTTATATATTATTATACATTTAATTTTATTTAGTAACATTAATTAAATTATCTTAAACCTATCATCATAATAATATCAAAATGTAAATTTAAGCGCTAAATAATTATGTATTATATAAATCGACAAAGGACTTTTTTTTTTAACAATCACGCCACGTTAACTGGTCCCGTGATAAGTTCGTAAAGAGCTTGTGTTACAGGTACCAGATAACGGAAATAAATGTAAGATTTTTATTATACACATACATATATTTAATATACATCCATAACCCTGGAAAAGACATTTATATTTATCATACAAATATCTTCCCTTGGCGGGATTCGAACCCGCGACCCCCTTGTGTAGTGACCATGTCACTTACCACTACACCAAACGGCCGTTAATTAAACATTACATGAATAAATTTTATATTTAATACAAACACACGCAAAACATACACATACATTCTCTACTAACTTTTTATCAACGAGCACCGTCAAAAAAAAAAACAGTCAACAAGCCACAATAAAAAAGAAAACATCACGCAAACCGGATAATTGATGCAAAAAATGTTTCAACTACCGAGTCGAATCTGATAACGAACCGGTGCAAACTATTCCGAGCATTGAACGCGAGAATGCAAGAATACTACGAAATCTCAGCGGACAACGAAAGTTGCTTTAGGAACAACATTATTATAACACGAACTTAACGCGCGTAGTTTTAAAATCACCTTGTTGAACCTTGCAAACGTTTACTACATTGTTTTTGCGGCGAGATTTTTTTTTTGTGTACTATGGTTCTTACATTGCCAAAGGTGTAAAAAGAACTTGTGGTCACCGTCGCTTAGGGACACCAACAATACTGCTCACCGTAAATTCAACTGGTGTAATTTTAACATTAAAAATATGAACTAGCTAAAGTAATATTATAATATTAGTTATATAAAAAAAAAACATATTTTTTTTACGTTGATACCTACTACACTTTGCCCAGTTATCGAAATTTAAACTTGTTGATACCTACTACTCTTTGCCCAGTGATCGAAATTTAAAAACTGACTATTTCCAAAAAAAATTTATTCGTCAATAGACCCTAAAATAAAAGCATTGATACTTAACTGTGCTGTTCTCACCGATTTATTACAGATGTTTCCTCTAATTATTTATGAAATACAAATCAAATACAAAAAAGATCGTATTCAATTTTTATTCAGTTAAAAAAGTGCCGAATCGCTTAATCAATTTAACCATGTAATAAAAATTTGTTACATAATATAGATATACATACGTATATAATATAAACATACTCCACCTTAGTATCTTTTGCGCCGACTAGCCGCGGGAGCATAAAACACTCGCTCTTCTTTTTATTTTAAGACACAAAAAGATAAATAATAAAATCTACAATATTCCGCAGAGAGTTCAACGAAAGAATTCCTATAGTGCATCGCGTGAATAAGTTTTTGATTCAACCTTTGTTTTAATACGAGAAGGAGGAAAATACCATTCGATAACTTCAAACACAATAAGAAATGAAATTGAATATCACCAAATTTCGGTGTTTGAAGTATAAACATAAAATTATTTCTTCTTTCATAATATTTTTTACCGCTGATCTCAATATCTGATAGTCTTTTTGTTGGTATTTTGTGTAAGTACTATGCAACGTTTATATGATCAAGTGGACACTTTGTACAATTGTTATTGGCACTAATACTTTTATAGTATAGGTTAGTACGATCAACACATGATGGTGTGTGAAACGTGTTAACAAATGCATATATATTTTAAGCATTTAGAAATATTTACAATGAAACCTGGCAGATTAACTGGTAAAATATTGGGTTAGAAAAAAAAAAAAACGTGTGGCACACGGGAACTGCCGCGGTAAAGTTATTGCATTACATTTTTTATCAACTTATGCAATTATAATTAGACAATGATAATTTAATATTAAAACAATAATAAAACAAGACCACGCTATATTAAACATTAATAAAAGCAAAACCTTAACTGTCCCCTTCACACTCATAAGCTAGACCGCGCGAGAGAGAGATGGGCAGACTTTTTATGATGCGCATGCAGTGCGACGTCACGCCACGCGCTTATTCACAAACACTACACAAGCGCAACGTGTGAATGTGTTGAACGCGAGCTACATGGTAGGCGGAGTGAGGGGTGTAACGTTTTTTTTGTTACGGAATTTCATGATTCGGTCGCCGCGCTCAAGGCCCGCGATAAAAGCTATGCAATAGCTTAAAAAAACTGGTTGTTGATTCTTATTTCGTAGTTAGGACGCATAAGAAATTTCTCCAAAAAAGTATTACGTTTCAATTCGAATGATTTTTGTGTAAATTTTGTACAAACGACTGCCCCATTCTTCAAACGGAACACATCCTTGCTGCAGAAGTAAGCAATGCTGCGGCACTTACCCAAGCGGATTCACGACACGCCCAAATCGTTTCTAAAAAAAAATCCTAGTTATTCGCTGGTAACCTAAGAGGCTATTCCAGCTACACCCGGACGCGTAGGTGAGCTCTCGGGTTCAACTTGAGAGAATTTGGTAACACTAGCTCTGGCAAGAGCAGTACTTTTCAGAATCTACAACCGGAGCGAAATCGCAACCTTCTGAGAAGATCCGGCAATAAACTCAGAGAGCTAATTTTTCAATACTCTTACTCCTCACTATATGCTAAAATACTATACAATCTTGGAAATAACGTTTTACAACTCAATTACTGTAGAAGTAATATTTTTTCTCAATCTTCATAAACGCTTTATGAACTTCGCAAACAATACCTCTGTCCGCCATTAAAACTAGAAACGTGCTAATATCAAAAGTTTCGCCGAGTCCTTGATAAGAAAGTGATATTTATCATAATTTAGGACGTTTTCCATTTGGATAATGCGTCTGTTTTTCATAAGAACAATGCGTTTCAATTTACGTGACGTGGGGTTTTCGCTACGTCGTAATGTTACCAGACACATAATATTGTTTTATAAATAGCATGAGTAAATCTTATTTTAATTAAACATAGAAGCTTCGAACACAGAGCTCTTTAGTTTGACAATGAAGACAATAACAACTTAACATTATGCTTGGACTAACTGTGGCTTTTTATTCTTTGACTTATGTGTTATAAGGCACTGGTTGGCCTTACGTGGAGTACAGTTCCCATCCCGGGTGATTCAATTTGATTCCACAACACAGAAGAGGGCCATAGGGATTCTCGATAATCCGCATATGGCATTTCATTTTGCGAAAGAGACTTGGGTGTGCTCTGTTTGTTAATACTGTTTGAAACCATCCCATTATTTCGTTTTTTACAAAACCCTCAATCGTCACTGCACGAGTTTAACTCTTTTTTTTTCCGAACCTTTTTTACTGGTGCTAGAACCTCTTGTGAGTCCGCGCGGGTAGGTACCACCACCCTGCCTATTTCTGCCCTGAAGCAGCAATGCGTTTCGGCTTGAAGGGTGGGGCAGCCATTGTAACTATACTGAGACCTTAGAACTTATCTCAAGGTGGGTGGCGCATTTGCGTTGTAGATGTCTATGGGCTCCAGTAACCACTTAACACTAGGTGGGCTGTGAGCTCGTCCACTCATGTAAGCAATTAAAAAAAACTCGTACAAGGTTCCAGCGCCCGTGCAATGCGCAGTATATGTATAACTCGGTGGCCGAAGATGTTAAAGACCCACCCACTAAATTAACAGAGTCCAACTCTAAACTGCACCCGTAATGGTCATCAACAGTGCTTTCAAAAGATATCGTTAGGTTATGGTTAGGTATAAAGCTCGTCATATGAGCTAACTCTCTTTTTTACGATCATCGGTGACAAATGATCATCGTTGCTCACAGACATCAACAATGCCAAGGGTATAGACGAGTTTTTATCTACCATTAGGGACTCTTTTAATATTTTTAATCTCAAGAAATACCATGAAATATAGATAGATTTATTTGAGAGTGTGATTGTAATGCTAAACATTATATTGCAATACACCAGAGTATTATTAAGCGGTAGGCAGTGGCTTGGTTCTGCCCCTGGCATTGCTGAAGTCCATGGGCGACGGTAACCACTCACCATCAGGTGGGCCGTATGCTCGTCTGCCTACAAAGGCAATAAAAAAAATAAAAATAAAATCTCAAATAAATCCGACAATTGAATGTAGTTTAAAATGAACTACCAAGATTTGTTGACATCTTTACAAGTGACGCTGACGGTACGGAATAAAAATGATGTTAGAATTAAAATATTTAAATTGTTTTTTTTTTTGTCCACAGATACAGCGTCATACTTACGATATCGACAAATGCCTCGGATGGGTTTGCCTTAATAAACGGTAAGTTCCCGCCTTTTAAGACCAAATTAAAAAGGTGTTTTTTTTTTTCAATTACTCCCCATCGCTTTACCTGTTTTTTTTTAAATATGTAGTATAAATCAAGAAGTCTGCAGCCAAAATATGTTTAGTAACATATAAGATACATACAACAACAAAAACGTCAGTGGGACACAAAAACAAGCTACAAAACATTAAAAATAAAAGTGACATGTTATTTACATGAAACGGAACGTGATTATTCATTTGGATATATTTTTCACGATTTTATTTTGAGAAACGTCATGTCAGTTTCTTCTGTTTTGTTTTTTATGACATGAAGTTTTGGAGTAAATCATTATCAGTGACAAAGTATCGGCTGGTGTTGTTGACCGATGTCGGTGTTGGCCTGAAAAAGCTACCACTGAAACTCGATATCAACTCGAACTTGTATAGTTGTAAGTTTGAGCAAATTATTCACTTACGGGATTAGATAGATTATGTAACAAGCATTCTAGAACACAAGAATTTTATATCGACAGTGGTTATAATGTTTCGTACACTAAAAAAAACACAATCAACATATTTTTACGCATTTATCATGTCGTCAATTGCATGTAAATGTTCATTTTAATTTTAAATCGAATTCGCATCGAGAAAATTCCCGAATGCTTTATCGAAAATACGTTGTATTCGGCATATACGCTGTCAGAGGACGAAGCAAGGGCGCTGAATGTCAGACGGTTGATTCACCCGCACGTTACTACTCGACTAATTGCCAATTAATCACATAATGCCCAGTGGAATCGAGCTAAACTTGTCACTAGGCCCATCTACAAGTTATTGCTTAGACGACGCGCGATTATTTATGACGAGGAAATGTAACAGCTCTAACAGTGTTATTATGAAGTTGTCATTGATTTAATGTCAAGATAGCAATAGCATATCAATGAAAAGCCCATAGACGCCTCAACGTGAATACCGCTACACATTTTGAGTTAAACAATTGAAGAGTCTCAAAAAGAGTGCACTGTTTTAACACATTTAATGTCATTATTTAATTAATTAGGATTTTTTTCCGGCATATAAAAATCTTGATACTTTTCGTGGTCGCGGAAGAAACTCGTGAAAATTAGTAGAATTTGGGTAAGCCATATACTTTTTTATAAGTTGTGTTATATTCACGGACTTGAGACCATGAGCCGTTTGTTAATATAAAGCAAAAAAAAAGAACAAAAAAAATGGTGCGCGTGCAACTTGGTGCACATGAAAGAAGTGAAACTTCTTTTGCGGTGTGAAGTAAGTATTGTGGTTTTCTTCATTTTTCATCCATAAAACAAAATTACAAATTTTACAATTAAAAATTTACTTATTTAAATTTAATTTATTACGAGTTACTCATATGTACATACATAATCACCCAAATGTTTCAATATTGTATATATTATGTAGGTACGTTTTAACAAAATTATATAATTTAAATTGATGAAACAAAATATTAATTTTAAATAATTTCTAAATAGTCTAAGGAGCTATACGTGATGACTATATGCCAGATAAATGTAGCTTATTCGTAATATCTGCAATCAAAAACGAATAAAATAAATTCAATATATCTTAAAAAAGTTTGTTAGATCGTAGCTGAAATTTCAGAAAATTAAAATAAAAAATCTATAATACTAAAAACACTTGTACTGTGAAGAAGAATTGTCCAGAGCTGTTGTAAAAGTCTTGAACGGATCTAATGACTGGCGACATTTTTCACACGTGCTCCACGAGGCGCGGAGGGGTTTCGCGTCAAGGTCATCGGTGACGTCATCTCGCGCGCACAATGACCTCCCGAAAACGAACCGCTGTTGGCCGCCGCCGCGCGCCTTGTCGTAGGGTTGGCACCTTCGATAAAGAATAAACAATATAAGAATAAAATCGATAATTCACGCTTGGAGATTTTGTACTACATCAAATACAATATAATGTCGTATTGGCTTTATATAGCTTTTAGTCTGAGTAGTAACTAAGAAAAATATATTTTATTATCATTGAAAACACACTATACATTTATAAGTGTAAATTGATCGCTAAATTTGCATATTTAGTTATCAGCACAAAATGTGGTTATGATAATGACTGACGTCATTAGCGACAACAATAAACTTTGAACAAATTGGTTGGTTTGTAAATCATGTTTTATAGAATCTATAGAATGATGAAAAGGATGTGGGTTCATTTTTTTATTAAAAAAAAGCATGTCCTAATCATCAAAACGAATGAATAATTAAGCCCGCTCGTAATGCGATTACTTTAGTTTTCCTCTTATATCTCCTGAAAAATAAATAAAAAATTATATTACAGACTTTTTATTAATCTACAGCACTCATGTTGCCTTGCGGGAGGTAAATGTTACATTTAAGATCGATCCACAATATTTCACTGAATAAATTGGCTACCTGCTTTTTCATTAGCTGATTATTTCTCGCGAATGAAACTAAGCCACGCTACGCTGTGAAATGATAGAAAGAACAACTCACGCACCGCCTATCGTGCTTTGATGGTACTATCGCAAAAACTTTGTCTGAAGTGCCAAAAACAACCAAACAAAAGTTTGAAGTGAATCAAAATAAATAATATATGTGCATTAATTTTATACATAATATGTTACGTACGATCAACATAACGCTTGCTGCAGACAAAATTTTTATATTGGGTTTTTTTTTATTTATTGCTTAGATGGGTAGACGAGCTCACAGCCCACCTGGTATTAAGTGGTTACTGGAGCCCATAGACATCCACAACGGCTGCCCCACCCTTCAAACCGAAACGCATTACTGCTTCACGGCAGAAATAGGCAGGGTCGTGGTACCCACCCGCGCGGACTCACAAGAGGTCCTACCACCAGTAAACCAATAAGTTTTTTGTTTATGTACTCGTAAAACTCATAGGGCTGAGCCACTGTATTGTTTTTCCATTAGAATTAGCATGATTACGCGTCATCGCTGACGACGTTGAACGACGCGTGAATTTAAATTTCGTTTCTAATGTTGGTAGCCCTCGCGACATTTCTATCAATATTCAGATGACACTTGTCGCGTAATTTTGTTGACACGTTCAATAGTTTGCGCTTCGATGTTTGTCATCGCTCGAGGTTGATCGAAGACCAGAGTTTTCTTTGTGGAAGGGAGTTTATTTGCACGAATTTTCCGTAAAAATACGCATTAAACATAATAATATCCTTGACATGGAGCAGTTGCTAAGGCATTCGTGAATTGAAATATTTTTTTAAACTAAGTGAATTTTTATTATTATTAGAGAATACTTCAACCACTTAAACGGCTACTGTGAGGTACTGGTGAAAGTTGACCTAATTTTCGATGTTCGAAAAGTAGTCACGAAGTAGTGTCTAAAGAAAACAAATTTCATTGCTCAGAATAATGTAACAAAATAAGTTACGCCCCTAAGGAGCGTTTTGAGTTTGACTCCAAAAGAATATGAATTTGTGATTAATTTTTCATGATTTTTTTTTATTACCCTTGTAGACAGACGAGCATACGGCCCACCTTATGGTGAGTGGTTACCGTCGCCCATTGACTTCAGCAATACCAGGGGCAGAGCCAAGCCGTTGCCTACCGCTTAATACTCTCCACAAGCCTCGTTTGAAGAGGGACATATCATAGCGCTCGGGAAACACCGTGGAGGGGATCTTATTCTATAGCCGGATGGTACGTGGCAAAAAAGACCTCTGGAAACGCACTGTGGATGACCGCAGTGGCTCCAGGTAGTATGGATGAACTCTACTCCGGTGGCGGGCGATGCGATAGTAAAAACGAGACGTTGGTATCATCTCGAATAATTCCTCAGAGCACTTAAAATGTCAGGTTTAAATTTATTTTAAAACGCAAGGCAATTCAATAATGATGATTTGGCAAGTATGTTACAGCAATTTTAGTCAAGACCTCTTTGTGAACATCCCACACCTTTTTTGTAATTTTTTATTTCGTTGATTGGATCTTTTATCATTATCTTTTTCAACAGTAAAATTATTTACAGCTATATCAATATAATTAGTTGCCTGTAGGTTAAGTAAAAATAAAATATTATGGAATAATTATGGCAAACTACATCATTAGCCATTTTCTTACCCCTAGTCTTTGTTGAATTAGCGAAAATAATTTAGAATACACTATACGCGAACAATGTGTACAACAAGGTTTATTTTCCGTGTAGCAAAAAGTATACCTACCGTTTCGCCATTTTGTGAGAAATTATAATTTATGGAGGGAACACGATAAGCGTCTTAGACAACAATCGCATTCCAAATTCGAATAAAGAAGTAAAATAATAATGTATGTTCTCTTTAAATCATTATTTTATTCGTAGTATGAAATTAGCATTTTCATGTTAATTCCTATAATGTACCTACTTTTCTAATTTAACATTCACACAATACAAAATAGTAAAACCGACGATTCCTTTCAGATAGACTGATCAGGCGGAAAACCAAGAGTATTTCAAACCCTCGAAAGAGTATTTCACATGTAAATAATACTAATATATATTTATTCTTTTATACATAACTATACCATATATTACCTTCTACATTTCTTAACCAAGACGTTCACGAAGAAAATGTTTTTCAAACAATCTGTTTATCATCAGACTAATTTAAAAATCGAAATTTCATATATTCGAAGTATTATCGGGAATCAATAATTGCAACGCGGCGTCCGAAAACTAACACTTTAATTAATAAAAACTTAAGTCCATATAAGATTATTGGGTGGAGGAATTTTCTCGATAAATATTAATGTGTCAGCTGAATTCGTGGCCCTTAGAGCTCGCTTGCTGACACCAATTAATTGAATAGAACGTGAGCACAGTTTTCTATTTAAATTCATCAACAGCTAGTAAAATTAACCTTTCAAATTCGAGCCCACGAAAGACAATAGATAAGACGTTTCATACAAATAATACTTTGCTTCGAAATCATGGTCGCGTCACAGAAAGGGGTCAGACTTTATGGTTGCCATATCGAGTCTTTTTTTTTGCAAAAAACCTAAGCAATTTATCGGTATCAGAAACTCATAAGTTTTATACTTAATTCAGATTCGAAATGTAGATAAGAAAACGTTTGGGATAAAGATTTTAAATGTCAAATTTACGATACGATTGAGCGTATGTTTTAGAGAAATATGAATAGTCGTAAAATGTTGTAAAAAATAACTTATCCTAAGCGAATATCAAGTGTCTTCGAAATCTAACACTTATTTCGTTATCAGATTTACAAGCATTACTCATATTTTTGTTTCCTTCGTTGATTCTTCCAATTTTATGAGTACATATACGAATAACATAAGCCATGTTCCTAATAACATTCTTTCATTTCACTTAAGACATAAACCCATTTGGAGCTCTTTGCCGACAAATGAAAAAGCCATACGTTGAATGAGTATGAGCCTTTATTTCTCTTCGCTCTGAATGAAAACAACCTCGCATTCACTACATAGTATCCTATTAAATCTTCTTAACATTTTTACGTGTTTTTTGTTTTATACGAACGAAATTAAATCACTCAAATACGCTCTTGTATACTTAGGACGTTTTGGTACGTTTCCACAACCTTTCGCGTTTAAGTAATAAAATGACTTGTGGATACGCATCCCAATTTCGTTTTATTATCCAGATCCTAGCACGTAATAACTTAGGATTTTTCTTAGAATTAATTTTGTATAATGTATTCAGATATTTCGTTCACTGCTAGTAATAATACTACTGCAGTAACTGGATCGTTTTGAAATTTGAATAACCTTAATACTACCGTAATTATAAGTACAGTAAATTTGTTGTCATGACAACAGGCACATGGTCCTATAACTATATATTTGTAAACACTGTTAAATTAGGAGTTATAAAGTAGCAAATTATCTACATAGATTTGGAGGTTTCAAGGGCCGATAGCAATAGCATGATATATAATGCAATCTAGATATGCCATATGTCTACGCAAATCGATCTGCCAGTAGCCGCGCCGTATATTGACGTATCCATTAATCATACGCCTGTCTAACTCTGTCGTTGTAGAAACGGAGCCGCGTCCTGAGATGCTGATAGTTTTAATATAAGTTAGTTTTTATTTGCTTCGCCACCTAACTGATGGCAACTCGTTTTTATAACGCATATTATTAAGCACACGGAATGAGATTATTCGACAGAGAACTAAAGTCATCGACATAGCTCAAAGAATCAGCAAGCTGAAGTGGCAGTGGGCTGGCCATATAAGCCGTAGGACTGACGATCGCTGAAGCAGGCGGGTTCTCGAGTGGAGAACGCGCAGCGGAAGACGTAACGTGGGACGCCGCTTGGCTAGATGGTGCGATGACCTCCGCACGGTGGCCGGCAAGAAGTAGATGGGGAGAGCCGCAGACGGGGCTCAGTGGTCTGGATTGGGAGAGGCCTATGTCCAGCAGTGGACGACTGTGGGCTATTGATGATGATGATGATGATTATTATTATTAAGTATATTTCATTATAACTTTAGTTATGTTTTCCGGTTTTAGGCAAAGGGCTTAGGTTTCTAAAAATGGTAAACTCTTCAAATACAAGTGGTCATTTAAGCATTTTTTTAAATGATAAATATGTACTAGTAAAGACAGCGTGCAAGTTAAATAGTAAAACATTATGTCGACGTTCTCTAAATGAATGTAAAGAATAATGTCGAATTATCTTCACTAGATTTGCTTTAATTGAATGAGAGACTGATTTCAAACTAAGTGTACAATATAATTATACTTAGATTAAAACTTTGACGTAATATCGTTCTATCTCATTTTAAGGCAAAACATTTATTATTTTATTTTTACTATTAAATTTTCAAAACCAAATTCCTTTTTCGAAGCAAATCAGCAAACTTTATGCATAGTGAAAACGTATTCCAACTTTTTAAACCCAAATTTCAGTGACGCACAGTCGTGAAAATGTCTAGTTCACTTTTTTTCAAATCTTTTGTGTATACTTCGTCTTTTATCCAATATTTTTCACGAGGCGGACCCTCTAGTAAAAGAAAATTGTCTTTTGTAAACATACCTTTTTCATTTTAACTTAAGGCAACGCCTGATGATACTCAATTTTAATGCAAGCTAAATATATGTTATTCTTTTTTTTTTTTTTTCCTACCTGTTCTCTGACAGCCTAAGAGGCTATTCCAGCTACGCCCGGACGAGTAGATAAGATCACGGGCTTAACCTGAGAGAATTTGCTAACACTAGCACTAGCAAGAGTAGTTCTTCGCAGAATCTACCTCTGGATGGGAATCGCGACCCACTAAGAAAATCCGGCGAGAAACACAGTGGGCTGTGTCTATAGGTTGATCTTATTCCGATACCAAGCTAGTGCATTGAGAGATAATTATATAGGTGAGTTTTAATATTAACAATTTTAATATAGGCTATGGAATTGAGTATCATTTCCAAGGACACATAAAAGTGTAACCTTAGTAACACGTGTCGGAAAATAATTTCGTATTCGTCTTAAAGTCTTAAGAGTCCATTAGTCAATCGCTTCCAAATGGTGGGGAAGTCTTCGGATCCGGATTTATAGCCGTGTCGATGCCTCCAATCCGGTTTATTGGTTCCCTCTGTTTACATTATCTGAACATTGCCGAAACCGCACCGAATTCTGAATCTAATTAGAAACGATGGACGTAATTTAAATTCGATTGCGGCCAACGGGGCTTCACGCTAATGGTAATCTTTTGTTTAGAACTTGATTAGACATGCTTCGATTTAATAGTATTTAATTTAAATTTAGACGATTCAAATTACTGCCGTCCGCACTAAGGAATTTAAAATAACCAGTGAAAGTGACGGTATCCTGCTCTCGTTCTATGTAATAAAGTTTCTAGCCATTTTTAATGAACATATTCGAAGCGAAAATGTTTCCAAAAAGGAATGAAAGGTAATGAGTGAGCCCCAAAGCTTAATGTTATCGACTCGAATACGAGTCACGAATATCACAGACGGTTGTTAGTCACGGGCGGTTCGAATTTAAATAAAAATGCATGTGGCGTTCAAGATGACCGATAAAGGGGTCGTCCACAAACAGAATATGAGGTAATGCTTCAATGTGGCACGTTCTAAATCATCAATATGCCACATATTGTGCCGGTGTACATAATTCAGTGTGTCGGAGCGTGGCTAATGACGGTTCTGTGGCGAGGTGGGTCGTCGACCGGCCTTGCCTAAGCACATTTGGAATGTTTTTTCTTAATTGCGTTTGAAATTGATAGTTCTCGGTCACGCATCGCATAAAAACGGGGTCGTTAATTGAACTTAGCAGCGGTTCGGGCTGTAAGAGAGGTCGCAGATGCACTAGTCGTGCTCTCAGGATCGGTGCAGTGGCCAATTTTGTCGACAAATTGGCGCGCCAGACTGCGTGTCGGATGTCGCAATTGTGACTGACACTCGTCTCGTCCCGCCCTCCACTGATACCCCGAAATTAATGTAAACAATCTGTTACGGATTGACACTAGCAAACTGCTAAGGAGTAGATATTTTTTAACAACAATACGACTTTGTTGTCACACGAATATTGAAGACAGAAAGTCACGTTCACGATTTCGAGGTTATTGCTTCTATGCGTCTACTTCAAGATTTTGATTCGTTTTACATTTAATTTTCTCTTTTATTTTATTATTTACATTTAGACAAAGGAACGAATTCTCGAATGATCTGTGTTTAAATGTCCGCTCTAAAACTATAGACAAGACATTGAAAACTTAAAAAAATACCAAAAAAAAAATCTGTTGTCGTGAGGTAAGAGCTAGTCAACCGCACATGTAACAAGTTTATTCATGAAATTATAAGTGACGTCACCATATAAATTACATACACTTCGTCACGTTATCGTAACGTAAAATACCGTAAAGTTGGACTAATTTTTCTAAGAGTAGAGTCGCTGGTCTATTATTGGAATGAGTGCGACCTCGACACGGCGTGGCTTCTTGCACTGCGAATTAGTGATGTAAATTTTCGTGAACCGGTTAGTACATTACGCGTCGGAATTCCGAACGCTTTATTTCGCAATTTTTTAACTATAAAATTTTTTATTCGAATTTATTTAAATATTGTTCATAGATTTTAAAACAGCAGCGTTTCGTCGGTCGAAACAGCACAGAATCTTCTTTTTTTTTTTTTCAAATGTAAAATTCTAAATTCTAGTTTCATGTTAAATCGAAAGCCAAATGAAAAATTTTGAATATTAATAAAAAGTATTTACTACTACGGTTATCGAAAATTGAAATTTGCACCAATGCATTGTGGCTTATGGCTTACTCGTGAACGCGACTATACCGGGATTGTAATCCTGCAGGTTAGTATTATTTTGTTTTTCTAAAGAAATACGTACTTAGTGCTCACAAATAAGTTGAAGTAGGATAAAGGATCATCAATCGTGTAAAAATTCTAATTTGCGTAATTACGAGTGGATAGGACGTCTTATACACTCATACGAGTACCAACGCTCTGTCTATTTCTGCTACTGAGCATTAATGCGTTTCGTCTTAAAGGATAGCTCATGGATACTTCATATAGGTTACTGGTGGTAGAACCTCTTGAGAGTCCGCACGGGTAGGTACCACCACCCTGCCTATTTCTGCCGTGAAGCAGTAATGCGCTTCGGCTTGAAGGGGCAGCCATTGTAACTATACTTGAGACCTTAGAACTTATACCTCAAAGTGGGTGGCGCATTACGTTGTAGATGTCTATGGGTGCCAATAACCACTTAACACTAGGTGGGCTGTGATCGTCCATCCATCTAGGCAATAAAAAAAAAAGATAGCTCTGGATTAGGAGCCGAATTCTTATTACAATATCTACGGGCTCCGGTAACTGTTTAGCTTCAGCACAGTTATCGCGAGCTCATTTACTCATCCATGCAAGAAAAAATTAAATGTATTCTGTGATGTTTGTAACAAAATCTATTCAATACACATACGACCTCATTACAAATAATTACATACAAATTTATATACACATACTGTGTCCGTGAGCACACATCATCAGTTCCCACGTTACACCAGCAATTCCGGTACAAATGTGAATAATTAAACCTACTGCAATACATTATATTAACCTTGAATGTCATTTTTAATGGTACCGGATATTGTATTATTGAATAAGAACTGGATAAACAATGGATAATAAACTCAATTTCAAGCAACACAGGATTCTGGTTCGGTTCCATTCGGTATCTCTGTTAAAAAATTGGTGATTCGGCAAGTGATATACATACCTGTTCTCAGGGCCGCATTTAAGCCTAAAGTTGCTCCTGGGCACCGGAAAAAAATCCGCCCCAATACTAGAATTTTACTTAAGCTTTATTTTCAAAATTGAAATAACTAATTTATTGCAGAAACGTTATCATAATACTTTATGTTATACCTAGTCTGGTCATAAGTATTGTCACACAGTAAAAACTTTTCTTTTAGAATGCTGGCCACAAAAAAGTTTATTGAATTCGAATTTCGAATTGTTCATGAAAATAAAAATGTATACTTTTAGAATTTTACTCATTTTTAAATATGGAGTGGACGCTTAAAGAAGACCGTGTTGCAGTTATTGCGTTGCATCGTTGCGGTTACGCGCCAATTCAAATTTTTAACATACTGAAAAATTTGAACATAACCAAAAGATTCGTTTATCGTACCATCAAACGATACAATGAAGACTCTAGTGTAGATGACAGGTCAAGAAGTGGTCGCCCTCGGTCTGTTAGGACTCCAGCAGTGATAAAAGCTGTGAAGGCGCGAATTCAAAGAAATCCCAAACGTAAGCAGAAACTGTTGGCCCTTCAGATGGGGTTAAGCAGAACCACGGTGAAAAGGGTGTTAAATGAAGACTTAGGGCTTCGGGCATATCGAAGAAAAACAGGACATCGTTTGAATGCTCGTCTAATGGACCTGAGACTGAAGAGATGCCGCGCTTTGTTGAAGCGGTACGCGGTAAAAAAATATCGGAAAATTCTTTTTTCGGATGAAAAAATTTTTACCGTAGAAGAGAGCTACAACAAACAAAATGATAAGGTGTACGCACACAGTAGTGAAGAAGCGAGCAACCGTATTCCGCGTGTCCAACGAGGTCATTTTCCATCCTCGCTCATGGTATGGTTGGGAGTTTCTTATTGAGGCTTAACAGAGGTACATTTTTGTGAGAAAGTTGTAAAAACGAATGCAGTTGTGTATCAAAATACAGTCCTGACGAACCTTGTGGAACCTGTTTCTCATACCATGTTCAATAACAGGCACTGGGTATTCCAACAAGATTCGGCGCCAGCTCATAGAGCGAAGAGCACACAAGACTGGCTGGCGGCGCGTGAAATCAACTTCATCCGGCACGAAGACTGGCCCTCCTCCAGTCCAGATTTGAATCCGTTAGATTACAAGATATGGCAACACTTGGAGGAAAAGGCGTGCTCAAAGCCTCATCCCAATTTGGAGTCACTCAAGACATCCTTGATTAAGGCAGCCGCCGATATTGACATGGACCTCGTTCGTGCTGCGATAGACGACTGGCCGCGCAGATTGAAGGCCTGTATTCAAAATCACGGAGGTCATTTTGAATAAACTTTAGTGTCATAAGAATCTATGTTTTGTTAAGTTCATTTTGGTATATGAATGGTTACATAATGAATAAACTTGTTTCAATTATTTTACATTAAACATGTGACAGAATTTATGACCTGACTAGGTATATTCGAAAAACATAAATAAATATTTGTGTTTTTTCTGACAATTATAAATTTTGCACTAAGGGTGACTCATAATTATATTACATATTTTTTTTTTTTTATTAAATTTCTTTAATTCCAGAAAATAGAAAAATCGATTATTATTTTAAATGTCCAAGGAAATAAATTGATTAAATCATTTTGATTGTTAATTTTTACCAAAAGTGCCAAAATTAAAATTCACGCAAATAATGGATGAATTGAATTTGTTGAATTATCAATTAAACAGAAAAAATTTAATTAATAGAATTAATTCTTTATATTGAGCAAACATGATAAGACTAAAAAAAAAATCCAATTTCAAAATTTTGTCGCTCTGGGCACTTGCCCCGACTGCCCCTAGTGTAAATCCACCACTGCCTGTTCTTGTTTCAAATGTTGCGATTTAAAATACGATGAAACGGAAATTAAGTTTAAAAAAATAACACTATAAAAAGACAGCATCTTAAGGATTTAAGGCTTAAGGAGTTTTAATACTCATGAAAATTTCGATTCGACCGCGTGTGATCTGCACACATTTTCAATTTATTTTATAGTGAACAATAAATTTCGTTCAATAAAGTTATCACAAAGGTTGTGTACCTTAAATACTTATTTGATTTATCGTCAGAGGAATTGTCTGACAATAGACAAAACAAGGACGCATGGGTGCTACTATCATGCCTATTTGTTGCCAGCATGGATGGGTTTCCAATATGGCCTCCCCAATACCGTCTTTACCATAAGGGCACACGAGGCCCGTGCCCAGGGCCCCCATTCTCAGGGGGCCCCGAAAGACCGACAATTTCTCTCACACGATTATTCTCAAAACATTTTTGTCGGGCACATTACACTTTTTTCACAAATCAGTAATCACAAGGCATATACTATGCCTATAATAGAAGATTTTGCTCAACAGAAATCCCGAAAGAAACCGTTATCGAAATCGTAACCAAAAAACCAGCAGCTTTCTAATATCATTAATGACATATTATATCATACTGTATTTGATTACCTATAATAAATGGTCATACTCAGTAAAAAATGTTATTATAATTCGCTTTTTTTATTTTCCAAAAGGGCCTCAAATTCTTGTGTGCCCAAGGGCCCCATCCTAGTTTAAGACGTCCCTGGGCCTCCCACAAATAGACCTTGTGATGAAGGGTTATGGAAACTCGACAGACGTAACGTGCAGCTCATCTATAAAATAAGTGCAATAAAAACCACGATCAAATTGCGAGATCCATTTAAAACGTATTACAATATGTGTTAAAAAGCTAAGACTATCTTATCTTCCATCGGAATCGCCGTGTTGTCTTATCGAGTCAACAGACGACGGAGAATTTTGAGGTTTTATTAAACCGCAAAACGAATTCGCAATAGTTATGTGACTGTTTTATTAAAATATACCAAATTGAACGCTGGCTTCTTTTTAGAATTTTAATGTCGGGGAAATACGTACATTAAAAATTGAATTAAAAACAACATTAACGAGCAAATAGTGTGATGTTGGTGCGTTTTTATACCTTCTTTTTTTCATTCACGGCTTCTTCATTCATTTATATTTATTTATGTATCGTCTACGCTTAGTTTCGTCGAAATTTTCATAATGGGTCAGCCCAACGGCTCGTTTCACGGTAGACGCAGGCTATTACTTTGTCGATGCTTCGGTAACCACTTATAACCAGGCGGACCGTGAGCTCGTTAATTTGTCTAAGCTATAAAAAACACAACTTACACTAGAGCTGCAAGTTAGCCACTCACGTTGGCATGGAAACGGAACGTAGAGGAAAATCACACAAAGCTTATTTAATTCTACTCGGTTCATCCTCTTCGTGAATCCAGCTCTCTCAAATTCCGAAGCATGTTATTTTCATTCATAATGCCGCAATCGGCGCGTTCATTTCCAGAAACAATGAGAATGAACTTCCTGGGTATAATATTGATTTATCCAAACAAACTAAGGCGTTTTGGAACGAAGTTCCTTCTGGGACGATGCGGAGGGGTACGCTAACCGGGAAAAAACGTCCGTAACGTAAGATTTTTATTATTTATGTATAGTCTTAGTACGATGGCTGTATCGTGTCTAATGTATAGTCTACGTGATGACGGTTATTATTATTATTCATATAAATATCTGTTTCTTTGTATATTATAATTATTATATATTTTTGATAAATCATTGTGAATAAAATAAAGTTGATAACTTTGTAAAGTAGTTTTTTTTTATCAATAAAAAATCATAATAAAAAATGTATACCCGAATAATTATTTTCCTTATACCTTGAATAAAACTTAAAATTAATATTTTTATAATAAGGAGCTTCGTTCCTATCCGGTGTTCCACGACACCACACATCTTTTCTTTCGTATATAGGCATCGGTAATGTATGTTTAATAATGTTACCCACTTAAACCATGCTGGGCAACAAACTGATCTGCTAAACGCATACGGTCTGCAAGATAACTAGTGAAGCCGTTCAAACTAAATTAATTCAGGTCACTCTATAGATTGACTCGCTAAATTGATATTAATGAAAGCGTTTTTCTTCTTCCGCATATCTTTTAAATCAGCGTAATTTACATTGTACATTTAACGCTATCACTCTGTGAATGCTAATATGTATTCTTTTTTCAACTTCTTGGACTTCAATAATGTCGATGGTAGCGCGGTCTCCGTCAGTGTTCATTCGGAGTAGTCCGATTGCGCTGAACTAATTTTAAGTGAAATATGTAGATGTGTTTTTCTAATTGTCTCACAACTTACAGGAAAAATCTGTCGCGGATCCCAATTAAATATAAATTAATATTAAGCAATCAATCAAATGTAATCAAATCTTAGTTATATAATGTTTTTATTTCTGTTATTAATGCACTGTCGATTACACCTATAATTGAGGTGACATCTGCCCATGAACTTTGGTCAGTTTGTCAATGTTTTGTATTGATGATCACCTTGTTGGTGCAACTTAATAAATAAATAAATATTCTCTCAAAATTGTTGCTAGTAAAGTTGCTAGTAAAACAAATGTTGCTAGAATACAGTCAAAGACGGTTTCATTGATTTAGCATTGAATAGTCAGTGGCAGATGACAGTAAGTAGTTGTTGTTGATAAAATCTCTAAGTTCGCTGTCTCGACAATCGTTGTGGAAACAACGGAAAGTACACCAGCGACTATAGACAGAAATAACTTAATGATCCTTTAAAGTTATTTAATCAATGCGATGTGAAAATGGAAATGTAATTTATCTAATTATTTTTTTGTTTAGGCAGGTTAGGTTAGGTTTAGGCAGTAAGCGGCTACTGAAGCTGACAAGCAGAACAATATGAATGCCATCACTCACCTTTAGACTTGAGGTCTATGTCTCCATTCTTTTAAGCCATAATTAATATTCCATCGGAATCTCGTGTCCCCGGGCAACCTTTTCTACCGGAGCTAAATTATTATTATCGCGGGTTTTTATTTTTATTTTACGATGTTATTCCTTCATCGTCGAAGCTATCTGTGAATAAGACCTAAGTACGTGTTTCATTACAAAAATTTACACCTGCATCGCTCGATACGAGTACATCAGGTCTTATTTTTTTGGCTACGACGACTTACAAAAAAAAACTAACATACACAAATACTTTTTTTTTCCTACCTATGCTGATAGCCTTGAGAGGCTATTTCAGCTTCGCCCTAACATGTAGGTGAGCTCACGGGGCTCAAACCGGAGTGTTGCTAACACCGGCCCTAGCAAGAGCAGTGCTTCGCAGAATCTACCGCCGTATCGGAAACGCGACCCACTGGGAAGATCCGGCGAGAAACTCAGTGGGCTGTCTGTCGGTTAATTCGCCGCGAGCGACGGGCTCGACGAGGCCGGTGACCGGTGCTTGTGGTACCTAAAAGCACCTTTAATAGATCGGGAGGATCCGTGATGACGTGTCAAATACTATACTGAAGTAACTTGTTTGGTGCAAGTACCTCCACTTAACGATTTTACTTAACAATTACTTAACAATTGTACTGGATATAATATTGGGGCTTACTTAACAATTATTATATATTATAATATATATTATATTATACTGAACAAATGGCACGATTCCCGCATTTAACAAAACTGTCGAACAAAATACACAATGAGTAACTGTAATTAATGTGTAATAACTTAAGTATACGAGAATTTTGTTTGTATTTTGTCGTTTATATTTACAGCACGTTTTATTAGGCACATAAATCGCATCATCATAAATTGTGCCTTAAAATAAAATTCTATATTTATTATTCACGTCCTTAAAATCAAATAGTTTGGTTAATCGTTTACGTTAATTTACTACTAATGAACAGTCGAGAATAAAATCGTTAATTTATTTTCAGTTGCAGCATTCTATATTATATAAACACACATTATTCGTTTTAGGATAAAATATTTGCAGTTATATTTTTTTGAAGGACAGCTGTTGCATTCCGAAACATCTTTACCTAATTTCAGTATTAATATCAGTATTATCTACTGGTAGTAGGACCTCTTGTGAGTCCGCGAGGGTAGGTACCACCACCCTGCCTATTTCTGCCGTGAAGCAGTAATGCGTTTCGGTTTGAAGGGTGAGGCAGCCGTTGTAACTATACTGAGATCTTAGAACTTATATCTCAAGATGGGTGGCGCATTTACATTGTAGATGTCTATGGGCTCCAGTAACCACTTTACACCAGGTGGGCTGTGAGCTCGTTCAACCATCTAAGCAATAAAAAAATAAAAATAAAATTTTAATACTGAAATTGGGGATGTTTAGGTTCATTTTAATAAAAAAAAAATATTTATTACGACGATAGCGGAATTTAGCATCAAATGATATATTTATAATCTGAGCGTTAGTTTTATAGCTCCAATCAAATAGTTATAAATTTTGGAGGGATATTGGGCATCAACGATTTTATTTTTTTCGGCAGAAAAACGAAGAACAGGTAGAATCGTTTGACAAATAACCCAGCCGTAATAAAATGAGAACGAAGATTATATTAAAAGAATAAGATTATCCATCTAAATAAAAATTTGATTGCTGACTAAATCGGTAGTAAATAAACTATTTATGTAAAATATATTATGAGCATATCATTCGGTGGACATTTCGAACGCGGGTAAAGTTAAAATTTATTTAATGCGTATAGGTATTTTGATTTCAAACTTTTTTTTTTCGAGAAATATTTTTTTAATGTTTCTTACTTGATGTTACTTTGTCTGATGTTGTAGTGTATATGCATTCCGATAACCGCTTGAGATCGATCAATAGTACTTCTGACCGGGTTTAATCATATCGGACTGCATCTATACTTGGGCTCAAAACATGAGGGTAGGTACATTTTTTCCAATTACGAATCTACCCGTTACTCACAAATTATATCCGCCATGAGCAAACAACATCGTGTAATAAACAGAACCCGTAAAGCTTATGCATTTGCTTAATTACTGGGCGTGTTCTGAGTCCGTTTGCGTGGATACCAACGTACTGGCTATAACTGCAGCGAAGAAGTCGTATTTTCCTGTTTGGAGGGTAGGATACTCGTACTACATTAGAGCTGGGATATAATAATGCGATATATACATCAGGGTTTTGTTTTACAATAATTTAATATAATTTACTAGCGCATCGAATATTCAGTTTAAACAGTAGGTTCTTATAGTGTTGTGAAATAAATGTTACTATTGAAATAATATATATCAATTCAGTCAGTAAGTATCTACAGTCGGCATCATTGGGCCACCTTGAGAAAGCGGCACGACATGAGAACCCTCTTGTCGTGGCCGTTGGAAATTACATACTTGATCCTGTAAACCGAATGGTAAATAGTCGACGTCGCCCAAAACACGTCATTACGGATCCTTCCGATCCATTAACGGTGCTTTTAGGTACCACAAGCACCGGTCACCGTCCTCGTCAAACCCGTCGCTTGCAACGAAAGCCTTGACGAGTGAGTTAACCCACAGACACAACCCACTGAGTTTCTCAGCAGCACTCCCGGTTTGAGCCCCGTGAGCTCACCTACACGCCAAGGAGAAGCTGAAATAGCCTCTCAAGGCTATCAGTTTAGGTAGGGAAAAAAATCACCTAATATCAAATTTAACAATAAGAAAATAACGTTTCTAAAATATGAGAGCCACTCTTCGTATTCCAAGTTCAACTGTATAATTATGCCAACTATCCTATCGTACTTCTCTCGCTACTCGTCTGACTATAAATACGTGCAGTTTAGTGCCCCATAAACGAAACAACCGCCATATAAAATTATCCAGAAATAGTCGCTGTTTCGTTTAGACATGAAGTGCTTTTGAAATTCAAACTCGGTGGTTAGGTCGTTTTAGCTTTTAATGATATCAGCAGTGGGCCAGTTGCGAGCTGCTTTAGTGCTTGCACTTTCAACATAAGTAATGCAATTATTAAACAACTAACTTAATTATTATTATATCAAGCATTCATTAGGTGTTTAGGAAAAAATTACATATCTATCAAAAAATAATAGGGATACTATATTTAAAAGTATTAAAGAATGTTTACTATTATTTATTTACTCTGCACTAAATGAGTAGTAGAGAAAGCCTTAAGCGGAATTAAGTCCGCCAATGTAGATAAATAAATAAAATGTAATAAAATAAACAACTATATCAATTTAATAGTAAAAGGATTCGGACTTGGGGGCATGTGATGTATTCTCGATCACTGTAATGTAATCAATTCAATTGTATTTTATTATGTGTAATTTTTTCTAGGTAAATCGATTTTGATGATTCTTTTTTATTTGTAGGCTAGATTTAATTTTTTTCAAGATCTGACCAATTGGGCCGACCAATCTGACGGTATCCTTAATAATATAGCTAATAGCTAAATTATATTTTGTCTTTTTTGTATTGTATTTGATGAATGAATGATCTTAAATTTTACAACATACCATCATGCATTCAGGCGTAAAAGGAAGGTAGACCGCTTCTCAGAATAAAATTGCTAATAGAAAGCCTACATAATATGTAGGCATAGTTATCTCCGGTCACCGAATTAACCCATAGACACAGCCCACTCAGTTTCTCGCCGAATCTTCTCAGTGGGTCGCGCTTCCGAACGGGGGTTAGATTCTGCGAAGCACTGCTCTTGCTAGAACCAGCGTTAGCAACACTCCCGGTTTGAGCCCCGTGAGCTCACCTACACGTCAAGAAGAAACTGAAATAGCCTCTCAAGGTTACCAGCAAAGGTAGGGAAAAAAATTGCTATCCTGTCCATTTTTGCCGCGATGTAGTCACGAGTTTCGGCTTGAAGAGTTGTTACGCACTTACATACTTACGTACAAGATAATTGGGAGCTCGGCCTTGCGACTCAAAGTCGGCATTGATACAAAGTTCTGCGACCACTTATCCATTTAATGCAAAAAAAAACTGTTTTTTCCGTTGATCAGCAGAACATATATTATCATAATTAATTTCAATTAAAAGCTTATGTTTATCAAGAAAAACCGACGCGGTATAATAATATCCCTCCTTAAACAATTACTAGTTCATTCCACTGGACGTTGATCATGTATTAATTAACTTCAAGAGATATGTTGTTCTGGTTAATAGCCGCGAGGTCCGTAAAAAAATAGGTCTTGATTTTTAGTACCACCGTGTAAGGCAGAGGCTCCCAAACTTATTTTGTCTACTGCCCACTTTGAGAATAAATTATTTTTTAGTGCTCCCATTTTTTCACCTCTTTAAAAATCTCTATAGCGAGAGCTCAGTCGGTGTCTAAGAGACCTCATAGATGAAATTACAAATCGCCTCCCAAGATTCTACACAACGCCCCCTTTTTTGTTTTCTGGGTCTCTTACTGCCCCTATTTAGGCCTGCAGCGCCCACAAGGGGGCGTTATCACCCACTTTGGGAAAGGCTGGTGTAAGGGCACGTGCGAGTTATCGTGAAAATTTGTTCGTTCCAAAAACCTCTTTCAGCATCGATAACGCTGGCCCCAACAAAATACTTATCGCAACGAAACGTAATTCAGACTAAAACTTTGTAAACGACCGAGAAGCCTTGACACCAAAATGATGTGTTTAATTTTATTTAAAAGCGAAGAATTATGTAAAAATTTTTTTGGTTACGTTCGAGTGACATGACAATATTTTCAAGGTAAGGTATATATATACAAATATATCATCAATTGATATTACGACGGTAGTGCAGCTTACGAATGGTAATACTCTGAATAATGTCGATGATGGTATGGGAAAAGAAAAGATACGACGGCTTCCTTCAAACCGAAACGCATTACTGATTCACGGCAGAAATAGGCAGGGTAGTGGTACCTATCCGTGCGGACTCACAAGAGGTCCTACCACCAATATAGTAGACTATCTGAAATGGAACGCAAATAGATCATAGTCTATATTGAACTTTAAGGCTGAAGTAACAACTGATGCGGTACGATTTTGCAATTAATGCCATGGCAATATATTCGTTCATCCAACTCATAAGGTTGTAGCAAACCTTTATATCACTTCAGATAACTTACTCAACCCAAATATATCGTAAAATGCGAAATCAAGTGAAGCAGATGATTTCATGCCTAACACAGCCCCAATAGTTTTGCAAGTTAACACTCACTGAGTTTTGTAACAGACTGATTTGATGACTAGCTATACCCATCCCATCACATTACGTCATCGTCTTTTATAGAGTTAAAACGTACAAAGACACATTAATAAATAATGGGAACGCTAGACGTCGAATTATTTCTTACTACAACTAATAAAGGTATGATGCCTAAGCCTGTCAAGCTAAAAAGCTTTTAGCTATTACATTACATATTCTCTAAAAAGGTCATTCCAGTTAACATCTATTGAAATCGACACCTAAATAGTCTTGAGATGTTCGGTAGGCTTGTCCATGATGGATTTCGTTTCGGGTCGACCTTTGAAAACAGGCCTCGACGTGAGTATTACGTGTATACCATAAATACAATAAAGCTACAACAGGTCTATAGGTCAATTACCTTATCTGTGCTCTGAAGTGTTTGCTAATTATAGCCAAATTTCCATGTTTTATTGATTAGAAGGGTGGACGAGCACATGGCCCAGTTGTTGTGAAGCGATTACCGGAGCCCAAAGACATCAGCAACGGAGTTGCCGTCACCAACCTTGGGACACGATTTCTAAGTCTCAGTTTTATAGTACAACAGCTGCCCCACCCTTACTGCTTCACGGCAGAAATAGGCAGGGTAGTGGTACCTACCCGTGCGGACTCACAAGAGGTCCTACCACCAGTAATTATGCAAATTATAATTTTGCGGGTTTGATTTTTATTGCATGATGTTATTCCTTCACCGTGGAAATCGATCGTGAATCATTAAGTACGTATTTCATTAGGTTAAAAAATTCGTAACCGCCTACGGGATTCGAGCTATCCTTTAGTTCACGACTACTTCAAAAACTTTTAAATTCATAGTGAAACATTTTCAGTTTGTTATATTTAATTGAATGACTTATACTATGTGTGGTAATTATTTGTTAAGATTTTTATTTTAATATAGATTAAGAATATTCATAGTATACAAGAGATCTAGGAGCACGTGTGGAGTAGCTAAAATTTTAAACATTCGTCCCCAATCAGCCTGACATTATAAATAGGGTGTTTCTATTCTTGCGGGCTAGTCAGTGTTGTCACCTTTATTTCGACTTTTTGGCATGAAGCCCATGCCATTTAGGCATATGTCAATTTGACGACCAGTATAACATTGTAAATGCTCTTTAACCTAATTCGTCAAGGATGTTGCAAAAATTTACGCATGAAAAAAAAAACATTCCAAATATAACCGCCACTTTGTCTGCGTTGCGGTGTATAAACAAATAAACGAAAATTAAGCCCACCATTAAGCATATCAAATATCATAGTACGTTATCAAGAAGTCAATGAACTTTAAATCGTATACGTGTGCGGCTTTAATTTTCATGGGTCACGGTCGTACATCCGAGTGTGTATGTACCCTTAAGCGAGACCATTCCCGTTAGTTTGTAGCCGAAGAAAGCTAAAAAACTGACTGCATTCCGCGCCTCGTTTCGTTTGTCTATCCAGTGACTAGTGTTACGTCAAACGCGGGGTTGTTGAACTCGGGCGTCGTTTTTACATCGAATCAGGTCAAAAATTTGGGTTGAACTCCACTATATCGGACGTTTGTTCACCTCTCTAGGTCGTGCTTGTATCGTGGCCTTCTTACACGCCGTTTTAGAATATATCCGGTATTTTAAATTCGCTTAATTACACGTGTTTTATTGTACAGGTATCTGTAAAATAATCAACATAGCAATATTTCAGTTATGAAAAAAAAAAAAAGCGTGTACATTGATTGCGTGTTTTTTTTTGTTGTTTTTTTATTGCTTAGATGGGTGGACGAGCTCACAGCCCACCTGGTGTTAAGTGGTTACTGGAGCCCATAGACATCTACAATGTAAATGCGCCACCCACCTTGAGATATAAGTTCTAAGGTCTCAGTATAGTTACAACGGCTACCTCACCCTTCAAACCGAAACGCATTACTTCTTCACGGCGGAAATAGGCGGGGTGGTGGTACCTACCCGGACGGACTCACAAGAGGTCCTACCACCAGTGATGATCACAAGAGGTCCTACCACCAGTGTATGAAAGATTCGGTTACAAATGAATGTAATATACGATGAAATTTGTTTCTTACCGTAATAAATGGTGTCACTTAATCGACCTAATATATTATATGTATTTTCTTTGCACAAGTGTTTCTTACCTCGATACATTGTACAACGAAAATCGCAGTACGAACATTAAATAATTGCTGATAACACAAAAATACATTTTTTTATTTAATTTTAATTTTCTGATAATTAACTAAATAGCGGCATTTTCACCGGAAGTAATATTCACAGCTCATTCTTTATTTCATTACGGAATTCAGATTATCACCTTGAATCTAAAAACTCAGACTTCCGGCTCACAAATTGTTTTCGAAAAAAATACGTTGTGATGTAGTCTTTACAAATTCTATGTCAAAAGTAAATACGAGAATAATTTCTTTATATATCATTTTATCTGATACTATTATATTTGTCAAGACGAAGTTGTCTTTGGTGACTGGCAGAATCCCTCGTCTACTTATTTATGTTTCTATATTATCTATATACGAATTATTACTGGTGGTAGGACCTTTTGTGAGTCCGCACGGGTAGGTACCACCACCCTGCCTATTTCTGCCGTAAAGCAGTAATGCGTTTCGATTTGAAGGGTGGTGCAGCCGTTGTAACTATACTGAGACCTTAGAACTTATATCTCAAGGTGGGTGGCGCATTTACGTTGTAGATGTCTATGGACTCCAGTAACCACTTAACACCAGGTGGGCTGTGAGCTTGTCCACCCATCTAAGCAATAAAAAAAAAATACGAATACCCACAACTTAGCTACTTTAGTATTTGCACTTACTCCTAATACGAATGCGTTCATTTTAAGTTTATTTTCGATAAGTTTTCTGTGCAAACATTTAATTACCGCAGCGCCCTCACTGCGCAACATTGTTTCATAGTTTTGTTTATACTTAGGTTTTAATGATTACTTCCTGCTTGTAATTATGACGGCGAATGAGTGAAGTATGGCCAACACTATTTGTGGCACAGAATAATTTGTAGAATTACAATGTTTAACTAGCTGCGTGTAGTGCACAGAGCCACAAAGTTTTCGGATAGACATTTTCATGTTATAAAAGTGGCTTATAGAATGGAACTCAAAGGCGTTCAGATCTAAGGGTAATTTTAAATCCTACGTGAAAAATATACTAGAAAGATTTCCACACCCCATGGCCCCAAAAGATTTTCTCTTATATTATGCATGCAGAGAGAGAGAGAGAGAGAGAGAGAGAGAGAGAGTAAGAGATACATACGAGATAAAAACAAATACACTCAAACTATGCCAAATATCTATAACAAGGTGTAGTTTCCTGAAAATTGAAAAGGAAGCCCATAGTATGTGCACCAGTCAAAGTTACCACTAGAACAAACTTTAATGGGTTAGAAACTCTATAGTTATATCATTGTATTTAAGTTCAGAAATTTGATTATGTGTATAAAATTCAAAATATTAGATTCTTTACCTACGAAATTGCGTTTAATTTAAAGAAAGATAAAAATCACTTCTACCAACAACAAAAAATCTATCAAGCAAAATACGCTTTCATAGTATCGATGCATTTCTACCAGTACCGTGATAACTTTTTAATGCCATTCTGGAAGAAGATTGCCATTCGTTGCCATCAGTGGTCTTCCCCAACAACTGCGACATTGGGTTATTCAAGAAAAGAGCATATTCTTACCTGAAGGCTAGGCAACGCACTGGCGTAAACGCTGGTGACCGTGGGCGGCGGTGAATCACTTACCATCAGGTGACCCGTCTTGCTCGTTTGCCTCTTAGTTGTTATAAAAAAAAAAAAAAGACACATGTAGCCAACAAACTCTTCAAGGGCATTTTTCAAGAAGCTGGCCAAACTGGAAAAAGTAGAGGTCAGTCGATGCAAGATCCGCAAGAGTTGAATGACGCCAAACTTCCAACCCTAGGTCTGGTGACTTAGAGACCATCATTAACCCAGGCTGGCCTAAGATTTGCGATCTTTGTGTCCAGTTGATCGCAACACACATCCGCAATAGTGCTGGTGTCATTTAGTAAGAAGATTATCAAAAAGAATCAATCGCAAGTGACAATACGGTTCAAAATCCCTTCATTTCTGTGTCTGTTAGGCAACACAACGCGCTGGCGATCTTTCAGTTCGTGCGGCACCCATTTATCAATATTTTTTATCTTCTCAATTTGATGCAAATGGAACAATGTTGTTCTGGTGCTAACGTCGAATGTTGTGGTAGCACAGTGCTAGGTTGAGCATAATGAGCTTCCACTATCGTCTTTAATTCTTCATTGTCAATTTTAGTTCTCTGGTGACCACGAGGTTAATTTTTTAGATCAAAATTTCTAACTCGGACGCGCTTCAACCAACAATGAGTTGTGCTTTCGTTTGTATGTTTGTAGATTTCACTTTGTTCACGTCATTAACACTGTCAGCTGTTTGTGCGGCATTGCCAATGCAATAGAACTCGTTTTACATAATTACTCGTATTTTTATCGTGTCTATCTAACTATAATGATGAAAAAAATTTGAGATATAGGTAGTGAAAACAAAACACTAATCATTAACAAATGAATCAACTTAAAAGCAGAATTCCATATTCTTTAAATAAAATTCCTTTGAAATTTGAATTTATTGCCGACCGTACATAAATTGTGTTTCAAATGGCCAATATTCCAAAAAGCCTGCTTCATGGGTATGTGGCAATCTGTCATATTTTGATGTCTTAGGTAGTGTAACTTGTAATACTCTGTTATATCTGAAAATATATTTCTATTTTAAGCTATTGCATAGCTTTTATCGCGGGCTTTGAGCGCGGCTTACTGTAATGATGAAATTCCGTAACGAGAAAAACCTTACACCCCTCACTCCGCCTACCATATAGCTCGCGTTCAACACATTCACACGTTGCGCTTGTGTAGTGTTTGTCATTAAGCGCGTGGCGTGACGTCACACTGCATGCGCATCATGAAAAGTCTGCCCATCTCTCTCTCGCGCGGTCTAGCTTATAAGTGTGAAGGGGACAGTTAAAGTTTTGCTTTTATTAATGTTTAATATAGCGTGGTCTAGTTTTATATTGTTTTAATATTAAATCTTCATTGTCCAATTATAATTGCATAAGTTGATAAAAAATGCTATGCAATAGCTTTACCGCGGCAGTTACCGAGTGCCACACGTTTTTTTTATTTGTTACAGTTTATGACTGTGAAAACTGGAATGGGATATCAATTCATTAATTCGTTTCAAGATTTACTGCGTTATTACAAACAGTCGCTCGCCCACTAACCCGATCCTGGTCGAGTAAACGTCTAAAAAGGAAATCCTACTTGCGCCAGTCAAGCGATAGGCGAGTCTAGTGCAACTTGTTTACATTTCCTATTAAAATATAATGGATCTCGCTAGGTTCATTGAGATTGAACGCAGAAAACTTTCTCAAATTTAAATATTATTTCTCGGTAACAAAATCAAATGAAAGTGCATCTAGTTTTTGATAAATCGCTTCAATAAGGATTTGGTGTTGTTTTCTAATGTAAATATTAGGTTACTAGGTGACCCGACAAACTTCGTAGTGTCTCAATCAATAAATAAAAAACCTAAACTTTTGTATAAAATAAACTTAAAACAAACAAAAGGAATACGTCCAACGGGGGACACATCAAAGGAAAAACAAAATTTTATTTTTATTTAATTCCTAGTATTTTCATATTTATCTACCTTTTAAACCTTCTCTGGACTTCCACAAGACTCAAGACCTTCAAGACAAATTAGCCAAATCGGTCCAGCCGTTCTCGAGTTTTAGCGAGACTAACGAACAGCAATTCATTTTTATATATATATATAACATTTTACGACCAGTTCTTAAAGAAATATTTTCGTAAAAACAGTAGCACATAATCTTATTTGTGAGTGCCTTATTCATTCATACTAAGACTAAATAAATTATGCTAAATAAACCGGCATAATGAGTGTTCGCATTTCGAAAACTATATACCTTTTACCACTACATAAATTGGTGAAAGAGTCCACCTGATGTTAAGTTGGCGTAGCCCAAAGACATTGTTATATATGTATGCCATCACTTACATTTGAAGACGAAGTTTGGACTCACCCTTCAAAACGAAACGCGTGACAGTTTCACGGCAGAAACAAGCAAGATGGATGCAATCCCTGTCAGAGCTTACAATACACTATACCACGGATAAACAATAATAAGCAACCATATCAAGCAATACAGTTAATCACTAAATAATTATTTAGCACAAGCGAAAATGTATTTTTTTGTTTTTTTATTGCGTAATGGTGACAGCTCAACCACTGGTTAAGTTACTGGAGCCAAACATACAAGTAAATGCCAACATATATAAGTTAAATCAGTATAAAACTGCATTCAGACGAAAATTATGTTACAAAATAGCATTATAGCGGATCAAAATTAAATAAATTATCTGCCGCAAATAAAAGCTTTAGTATATTAAACCATTGGTAGGTTTTCAAATACCAATCGTTGCGATGGTCTCAATTTTAGTTGAAGTAACAATATGTTCGACTAATTAAGACTTAGGAAATGCTTTGAGCACTTCAACGAAGGACGCCGCCCGTCATTATCACACAAACGACTTATTTATACTGAAAGCGTAGAAAAGCGCTGCTACGAAGTAAAATGCAAATTGTAAATCGAAAAATCATTTTAATTGTGGAGGTATGTATGTGGAAGTATGAATTCACGTTTCACAGTTCATTGGTTGACATTGTTGTTATAACGTGGGCGGAAACTGACGTGGGTTGAGCAGGCGCCTCACTGCTCGTCAAAAAAGGACTAAATATATTTCGCAGGTGTCGATCGCTTACATACAATTACATATAATTTGCATACTTACTGTTGGTAGGACCTCTTATGAGTCCGCGCGGGTAGGTACCACCACCCTGCCTATTTCTGCTGTGAAGCAGTAATGCGTTTCGGTTTGAAGGGTAGGGCAGCCGTTGTAACTATACTTGAGATTTTAGAAAAAAAAAAACAATGAGTGAACCATAATCGTCGAACTCTTCAAAAAGCTTGACGTGACACCTAACCCATACCTCAGCTCGCTGAGTTTCTCGCCGGGTCTTCTCAACGGGTCTCGATTTTGATCTAGTAATAGAAGCATTCACGAAGCAGCTACCCCTGGGCTGTTAGATCTCCTTCCGAGGCTCTCGGGTAGCCGTTAGTGAGTCTCAACCCTTCAGGCTGAACTCGTGCTCGTCGCCAACCTATCCTGGTAAAACTGGAAAGGCCCCCGGGCCACACGTAAAATTAATTCTAAAAAACATTGAGTTATAAAAAAGTTAATAAAATAAAATAAAAAAACTGAGATAGCTTACAGTTTTTTGTTTCTCTAATTAAACAACGATCAGAATGTGTTCGTAAATAAAATCGCGCCAACAAATACAAAAAGACCAACGCCGACTCATGATTTAATTATTACATTATTAAATGGCCCATAACGAGCCAGCAGGATACCGAATGTGAGTCAGAAACCGAGAAGGTAGTTTAATGAGCGCGTTTATGAAGTATCCAAATTATTTGACATCCTTCGACCGGTCATTGACTGAATCTTAATGTGACGAGGCGGCTGTACCCTTACGCTTCGCAAGTCCACTGCCTTTGTGAACGATGCCGCATGTATGTGGATCCCCTCGTCATTCATCTGCACACAATCGCGTGAAAATATCTTATCTCACAAGTAGCCCGCGCGTTTGAGTGTTATGACTGTTTGTTACAATGTCACTTGTAAATTGTAGTTCACCGATTATGTACAACGCTTGTTTTGTCGTCAGCGAGTAGCGCCGTAAATATTTATGTCGAATTGTCCATCAAAAGCAATCAGATGAACTCAAAGCTGTCGGCGTCGCACAGGAAAGATTTACCATCAGCCTTTCAAGGCACGTAGTGCCAACTTGATCTAGTTTTATTTATGATCATACTATTTTGGATGTTGCAAAAATACCGTTACTGTCTTTACATTTTTGGAAAATAAGTCGTTACATAAATATTGTAGGAGAATTTTTATCAAATATTTGTAGGCGGAAAGATCGAGATAATGAGATTTCAGTTAATGTAATGTCTGAAGAGTTTTATCTGTCTCATAGACAATTCGCTTTTGAAATATAATTGAATGGAAATAGTAAGGAAATAGGACGCGGTGAAAAATATTAATGAAACTAATAAAGTGAGTTCGTTCGCATTTCCTCTAATTCACTCTAATATATTGAAACTGAAACTGCAATTCAAACTAGGCAGTGTAGGGTTGCGTGCAGATAAAAAAAAAAAAAAAAAAAACATTTACTTTCGTCTGTCACGTAATTGACAGACAGACATACACTAATATTGGCTCTATCTCAAGAAAAAAGTTTGAAATAATAATTTAGTTTTAGACGCTACAAAAAATGACGAATGATATAAGAAAAAAAGGAGTTACACAAACATGAATGATTAAATTAATTAATTAAATTAAACCATTTATTGCAGAAACTGGTCCAAATGTAATCATTGAAAAAATATTCAATTACCGTTCAAATTCATCAATTAAAACGAATACAAATATGAATGAAATGTAAGGCATGTACTGTATACGTACATATGTATATGTACTAAGTATAGACGCTTAATTTATGTATATTAAGCTTTATATATCTTAAAATTTTCGACCACATACGTCAACTTTCGATAGAAAATTTAAAAAAAAATACAATATTATATATGGTTAAATAACGTCATGTAACTGTCAATAGAAATTATTTTGAATAAAATTTGCTATGATCATTTTTGTCATGAGACATATATGCATATAATTATGTGCATATATATATATATGTCTTTTCCTGCGAAGTTCTAAAATGCCCGTGGTTCGATAGGCACTTCTCAATTCGTATTAAATAAATTAAGTGAAAAAATATTGTAAACAACTATTTAAAACTATTTAAAAAGAAAAAAGAATTTGAGCATTGAGGCAAAGAATATGAACAATGTATATTTTATTATTCCGGCGTAATATTTGGCGCACAAGGCATTATCATAAAACCGAATGAATAACATTATGTTCACTGTAATTGAGATCTTTTGACTTTCCCCTAAGTGTTTCTGGCAATGATCCGGGCGCCGGCGGAAGTGAAGATTGGCATCCCGGACGACCACCTCTGGCGTGGTGACCTATCCTTGTCGACCGTTTGAATGTGTCCTGTTGATCGGCACATGACGAACGAAATGTTATTTTTATTATGCCCCTAAAATATGTATCGTGTTTTACGTACTGCTTTACTTACTATTTTATGTACTGTAATTATAGACGTATCCTTTTTTGCTGTTCGTTCTGGATGAACAAACACAGGTATATCAATAGGTACTATGTACCTCGCAGCTATATATAAAAATATAAATGTTCGTCCTTTTAGATATGAGGTAAAACTCTCAATTGAATTATATAACGGTTACTCCACTCTGTGAACCGGAATATATGACCACTTTGCAGCAACACTATGGTATATAACCACCTGGAATAATAAAACCCCCCCAACTGCCGCGACAGCTACGTTCAATAGTATCCATGAGCCATAATGATCACTTAACATGAGATCAGTCGTGCCCTTATTATCTCATCAAACCGCCATGTCTATATTTACTTGGTTAGAGCTCCTATGTCTTCAGCTTATTAGGATAACGTATACAGTGTTTAATCTTGTAAATTACATCTAACAAGACGCGTCTAAAAATAAGTTCGGTGTCAAATTAGGTTAATCGGAAGCCGAGCTTCAAATACCTGTTTCATCTGTGTAGGCTTTCCGAATAAAATATCTCATTATTCATTTTAGTAGGCATGTTTATTAATTTGACCTTTTATCTATATAAGTATATTAATACGTGAAGGAAAAACTTTGTATCCCTTTTTACGAAAATTGCGCAGACGGAGGAGTATGAAATTTTCCACACTTATAGAGAATATAGAGAAGGAGTGCAGAATGTTAATATTTATTTAAATTATGCCTAAAAAATACATTAAATCAATAAACAAAACATTAGACACACTACCATGTATTTGACGCAACACGCATGTATATTATTTATTGTCAAACTTTTGTTCTTGACGTCTGTGGTCAAATTGAGAATAGATTAAATATTGTTTATCTTTATTATATTTTTCTATAGTGTAGTCTTGGCGAAATTTGTGATTATAGAAGTAATAGATTTGAAAACAAAATCATAATAGTGTACAAACTTATAATTTCAATTAATTATATTCGAATTTCGACTACTGCGGGACCACTAGTTCTAAATTAATAGGACACACAGCTTAAATTCGAATTCTATTGATTGAGTCATGAAAGTGCAGTTTCAATTGGTTTGCATCGTTCCATACTTCGAACCTTATAAAAAGTTTGATGTTACCTACAAGTGAGGGCTTACGGTACCCCTACCGAATTCGTCAAGTTCCATGTAAATCTCACAATCAATATTCGCGCGACGTAAGCAAGGTCATCACAATGCCTAGTTGTGATGCCATGAATCGCGCAAATAGATGTTCCATTGAACTCGTTTATTAATAGCAGGCGTAGTGAAGGCATCACTAGAGACGCAAATTTCTACTTCAGTGCGGGCTCCACTCAAGGCTAATCGACACTGGGAAATGTGTAGGGAGCATTGTAATTGAAACAGGTGACCTCAAGACTCCCCACCTGAGGCCATAAGGTTACCAGAACCCACGTTGAATGCACCTGCCTACCTTAAGACAAGATTGGTCCATTGCGTTGATAAAACGGCTAGTATAATCACCTGGGTAGATGTGTATAAAATCCGGTGACTAGTCGACATTAAATGGACCATGAACTAATTTATTCGGCTAAGTTTTTTTTTTTTTCTATACAGTTTCTAGTATGAGGATTCATCCTAAAAAGACTTGGATGGACAGTATGAAAGAATACGAGAGAAAAGTGTGTCCACGCTCGAGACAAATAATAAGTCGGTTTGTCATATTTGATATTATATTTTTTTAGTCCGACAATAATAATTTGATAAATTATTTGAACATTTGTAAAAAAAGGCGCCAAAGTTGTGATTGAGTAAAAAATGCACAGATAATATAAAAAATCAGGATATGCGTTTCACGCTGGGAAGATCTTGAATATCGTGTGAGTGCAGAGATGACGTTTCATAGCCCTGACTGGGCGGGCAGAGGGGAGATGTTTCGCTAACCCTACTTAGGACCCTACTGGGCTACTTATAAAGGCAAGAAGAAGAAGACAATATCTATTGTCACCAACAACTCAGGTTCAATTTTCCTGCTTGAATTTCGGTCACGCTTGCCCGTTACTATCGCTCAACCTAAAAAATACATAAATCTTATAGGATGAGTCCCCCCCCGGTGCATTCGTATCAAGAGAGGCAACGATGTTCGAATGCCGCAGATATCAATGTTTCTAATGAAATACGTTGTTGATGTCTATGGGCTCCAGTAACCACTTAACATCAGCTGGGCCATGAGCTCGTCCCCGAGCAAAGGAATATAAAAAAATATATCGAGATATTACGTTCGTAAGCTTGCTGTATGTGTTACATACCTAATCCAACATAATCAAATCAAGTAAAGATTGACTAGATATTCAAAGCGTCTTTAGACTTACAGGTATGACATCCGGCATACGTAGTCAAGTCCTTCTTTTGTGAAATATCTTTTATTCTGAATCTAGCTAAAATGTAAATTGATAGAGTCGAGTATAACATGCTCTATTGGGAGTACCAATAAATATTCGTATATTCATATAAACTTAGATGAACCCACCTACAACGACTACTCAAGAACACTTTTATAGTAAAAATGAAAGTGTATGTGCATAAAGTATTCGTGTGGTAGAGTTACACAGTAGATAGGTACAAGGTACAGAAAACCGTTGAGGCAAGGCGTTAGCTCCAGATATTTTGTTCCATTACATATTCGTAGATTTAAGTCGTGGTAGATATAACACTTGTCACTATAGAAGTCTATTAACGACGTTAAATATTACCATCAGTTGCGCCATTTGATTGTCTGTATTTGAAAACAAAAAGAAGAAAATAATCACTCAACAGTGGGCCATCGCACGGTCTTGTTGGAGTGTCTACGGACTCCGTTAAACATCTTAGCATCGGACGAGCCGTAAGCTCGTCTGCCAATCTGCATCACCAGAAAAACAATGAAGCCTATTAATTCGAATTTCCAGTAATACGGTAGTCCAGAGTGTGCGTGGCGCATGCGCTCTATCTGTGTTTCCACACGCGTTTCCCATTCACTGCGCAACGTAAATGTCCACAGAAACAAAGCAAAATTTTATTTTTGTAAGATCCACTCTACCAGTTCGCTTCGTTTAATACGAGCCGTTTGAGATTTTAAAGTCAAATGCGGTATTTGAGACTTTAAAATCTGTTTGGATGATTTGTTGAAGCAAAGAGCGGGGCTCCGTGTCGGCGTGCGGTGCGCGAGTGTGCGTTACCGCGCGTGTGCTAGTGTGCCACGGCTCGTCGCGGCGCGCCCCGTCAGTCGGCGGCGGCAACTCACGCGCGTTGTTTCGTATCCGAAATCTCTCTCGGCTCTCTGTTACGCTTCTCGCAGTACACCTGCTAGCATTCAGGCTTCGGCGGCTCTCACGCTCGAGAGCTCGGAGGTCATTCCGTCCTCGCTCGGTTTCGGCCCTCAGCGGTTTCACCTCGCGCCGCGTTGACAGCGGACGTCGACGAACTCGCTGCAGCCGTGGCCACTGACTTTTCGAAACTGTGCTGGTGCGCGCCGTAACTCTGGCGGGCCGTCCGCCTGTTGTGTGACAGTGAAAACGTGAATATTGCTAACCTATGCGGATGTGCAGTGACGGATGAGTAGACTGAAGAATCCAATGTCAACAAAGTTTTGAGCAGCGGGCGAGAGCGGGTCGTCAAAATTGAGTCCAAACTGTATTTAGGTGGGTACATCTCTGTTATGCCAGTAGTGAGAGCTGTTGACTGAATGGCTGCTGAATATTTATCGCGTGCGAGTTGGAAAGTTGTTAGTGATAGAGAGTAGGGAGTGCGGGCCGCTGGCGGGCGCGCTCGGCCGACATACTACATACACACAGCTGATTTGTTGTGGCTCGAAATCATATCTCGTCCCGATTGGCCATATTGCGGTCACTCGTGTCGAGAATTATTTTATATGGCATGATTCACTCATTATTTGATATTAATATATAGATACGACATTTATTAATTCAAAATAGAAATTGAAAGTCAGTAAAAAAAAAATCAATCAGCGTATTTACGACACAGTTAATTCTGATGTAGTAAGAAAATTTAAATAACAATTTTATTTGATGGCTGCGTACTGAACAAGGCTTTGTGAGGTACAACAATAAATAATTCATTTCACTGGATTCGACTTATACCAATTCGATTCATGAAATATTAAATTCCAATTTGTGTACAAGACGTTTTATAAATACTTTGGAATTTATTTTCACGTGCAAAACACGTCACGAAATAATAGAGTAAAAATAACACAAAACAACTTAAATTGTATAAAAAGTTTCACATTATTTATTAATTAAACTATAAATGTTTACTATATGATGGGATATTAAAACAGCATTCTTTTAGTGAAAGCAATTTTAAAGTAAATAAGCAAGTGGTCGTAAATCTTAAAAATGTTACGAATGACTCTACGGTAGAGTTACTACTAATCTTAAATTTACCATTACCATTATAATAACTGGTAAATAATTTAATTTTCTAAATATTATAACAATTATTTATTTACAACATTTTTATTGGTCGTAACATTTATCGGGTCAACAACTTATTTTAAGCCTAGTAGGTACTTACTCTAAGCGTGCAAATTCAATTATTCAAGACCAAGTCCAATGCAACGGAATTATGCTAATACGGTTCATTGGATAAAAGGCTTTCGTTGTGTTTACTATGCAATGTACCAGCGCAAGGTTCTAATAAATGTTTTCCGTTCTTTAACAAAAATAAAACTATACATTCATTTTTTATTTTAAAATTTCATAGCATCTTTGTTGTCATTTGAAATTCGATGAATTTTGAATGTCATTGAAAAAAGCCACGTTAAAAAGAGACAAGCATATAAATCTACATTAAATTAGTCCGCAAGAAAATGAGATAGCACACATCCATACGATTTATTCCTACCGTGTGTCAACTGTACTCATCTATATATTAATACGTGAAGCAAAAACTTTGTATCCCTTTTTACGAAAATTGCGCAGACGGAGTGGTATGAAATTTTCCACACTTATAGAGAATATAGAGAGGAAGTGCACAATGCTAATATTTTTTTTAAATAATGCATAAAAGATACATTAAATCAATAAAGAAAACATTACACACACTACATACCATGTATTTGACGCACACACGTGTGCATACTATTTATTGTCAAACTTTTGTTCTTGGCGTCTGTTGTCAAATTGAGAATAGATTAAATATTGTTTGTCTTTGTTAATATTTTTTATAGTGTAGTCTTAGCGAAATTTGTGATTTTAGAAGTATGAAATACAATCATAATAGTGTACAAACTTACAAATTCCAATTAATTATAGTCGAATTTCGACTACTGCGGGACCTCTAGTATATTATTACTAGACAGAAGAGTTCGTAATTCATCAGATCTCAAATAGTAATCATTCAAACATAAATCAATACCAATTATCAACACTCTTTAAATGATACTCTTAAAATGATTTAAGAGTATCGAAGTACAATTGTTAATAGTGGAAGGGCATATATATTATCTGGTTGTTCACACTTCTCAGAAGATATACTGTGTGAAATACGCGTACCTTAGAAAACGCGTATTTACTTAGAAGAATTAAATAGTATAATACTACTTAAATAAACAATAGGTTAAAGTCTAAGAAACAATGTACTAGGTTATCTGCTGTCTCTGTCTAATAAGTTTAATTAAAGTACTAAAATTACCGCGAACTATTAATAGGGATTACTAAAATGCTTGACCTCCGTACATTAACTACACAACAAGTACTAGTTTATCAAATGCTAAAGCGCGTCGAGATTCTTCGCGCGTTTCTAGAAGCTATTTTGTAACAACCGCATAGATCTTTGAAGTGGTCGTGGCCTAAACGATAAGACGTCCAGTGCATTCGTATCTAGCGATGCAACGGTGTTCCAATCCTGTAAGCAAGTACCAATTTTTCGAATGAAATACGTACTTAAGAAACGTTCACGATTGACTTCCACGGTGAAGGAATAACATCGTGTAATAAAAATCAAAGCCGCTAAATTATAATTTGCGTAATAACTTTGGTAGGGCCTCTTGTGAGCCCGCACACGTGCTAGGTACCATCAGCCTGCCTATTTCTGCCGTGAAGCAGTAATGCGTATTGGTTTGAAGGGATTGAAAGGAAAAAATCCTTTAAGGAACGCTCGAAATTGAAACTGTATGTAATCCACTTCAAGCAAGCGGAATACATAAACTCACTCTTACTTACGTTTGCATTAGAGAAAGTGTGCGCTAATTGTAAATTACGTAGCAACATATTCGAGTGGCGTCCAAAGTGCCTGTTTGTTGAAGCGATTGTAATGTTAAACTTGAATTTAGCATTAATTAACAATTTATCAAAAAAAAGAAAATAGTCTGTATAAATATAGAATGTATATTTTGTTTGTGTATCGAATTTCGGTCTATCGATTTCCGTACAGTTTGGTATTAAGGTTACATCGAATTTAAGCTGTAAGCAGCTATTATAGAGTTGTTTGTTCGTGCCCATAAAGACAAATAACGAAGCATGACGTCATTATGCAAATAATGCTTATAAAGTTAACGAGCGGGAAATAATTATTTGGGATGCATCGTCCTGAGAAGATTCTTCCATTATTTTCTCCGTCAAAAATTTCTGTTTGAGCGATTATTTTACATGTAGTTTTTCTTACAGTGTCGATCTTAAATCCGTAATTTAAAGAAAGCACGGACCCGAAAAATCAATCTTTTAAATGAATCTTATGTTTTAATTGCCTGTAATGTTAAGAAGTACTGTCAAGTCACAATTGAAGTTACTTTTACGAATTGATCTGTTTTTTTTCATTATGTAATATCTGATTACTTTACATAGGTCACGAACAACGAAAAACTCGAGATTAAAATGTAAAATTGTATTTAGAAAGGTATATGAAAAAACCTAACACTTAGTTCTTCCTATTGTTCAACACGTCGAACCTGCGTTAACGTCTCGGCCAGATATCTACTTATCTTGTTAATCGGTTCTGATGTACCCTCCATCAATCAAATCGGGTCCAGTTTGGCCGTAGTTCAAAGAGAAGATAAAAATGTGCCAATCTAAAATCGGGACAAGGCCGCGCCCCCAATTCCCACGCTCCACGTAATAAACTCGCAATACAGAATTTGTACCATTCCGTTTGTAACTCGATAGCATAATCCGATTTATAATAAAAACGAAAACAGAACTTTTATATCGGATTTAAATAATTTTCAAATTCGAACTTTCACAAACAACACTTTCTCGTACCGCAACCGATTGAATCGTGTAACGTAGGAAAGAAATGAAAAATGAAACCGTAGAAATGTAACTTCAAACTTCAAAAATGTCGTAAAAAAATATGTGAAAAAAATAGAGATATATTCCTAAAAATTTGAGAACTCAAGTACATTGCGCCGGCAGTCATTATCACTGTGGAACGTCACGCGGCGCCGGCAGTTCTTATGTCAACAGAGAAGCGATTGCAGGTGCCGGCGATCAGACGAGGTCGTTCACCCCGTCGATATTTGGATACACTATACAACACCCATACAGAACACCCATAAAGTCTTCCATGGACGTAATACAATAAACAGGATTTGACAGAGGTGCGACAGAGATGCCTATAGCTGTCCTTGTCTGTTCTTACAACGAGGAGTGGGTTTTTTCCAGTATACGGAACACTATTTAAAAAATATTTTTCAACCATTGGGATCAAGGCAATGAGTTTATAGGTCACAGTGTCTAACGATTATTTCAAAATACAGTATTGTTAATTGTTAGTTTTGAGTAATGCAGTGGTTTTCAAATCAAATCCTAAGGATTACAATTTTAAAGTTTTTATTTGTATCCGAATGTTTAAAAGTTATAATAGAGCTATGGTTGTCAAAATAGATAACGGTCTCTGAGACGCGGTCGCAGAACAGCAGACCTACGGACGTCGAACACGTCGTGGTGTTACCAGCACAGATGTTAAATTAGCTAGATTTAATCATAAATGAAGTCTACATTGAAAGAAACGAAGTTTACATAATTATGTGTATTTTGAATTAAAATTATGAAGTCTCACACTCAATGGTCCAGAGCTAAGACTTTCTTCCGTTAGGATAAAAAAACTTACTCGTGCGAGTAAAGAACACTAACACGTTCGAGACAAGAACAAGTTTTTTTTATGATTGGAGGTTCACTAATGGCCCGTAGGCCTTTCCAGTTTCACCAGGGCAGGTAGGCGAGCAAAGGCTCAGCCAGGAGGGGTGGGATTTGCTAACAGCTGCCCGAGTGCCTCCAAAGGAGACCTAACAACTCAAGAGCAACTGCCTCGCGAATGAATCTACTACCGGATCGGAATCGCGATTCGCTGAGAAGATCCGGCGAGAAATTCAGCGAGCTGATGCATGGGTATTAGGTTGCACGTCGACCTCTTTGTCGAGTTCAACGAGTACGGTTACCGGGGTTCATGTGCTCGTTCTACGTGATGATTAAATTCATAGACCAGCGTGTAGTTTACGAACAAATTTTATGACTGTGACGTGGGGCCTAATTTTTTAGATAATCTATCGTTGCTGGCAACACCGAATGTCTTATTCCGCGACTCCAGGATAGGGAATTCGAAACATGTCGCTAGTTTATGAATATGGAACGCGGCTTTGGTATTTCGGTCACGAGACTTAACGAATACAAGCTTCCTTTTCGTTTTTCGATTGGAACACGACACAGGACGCGGCTTACAGCCACGTTTTTACAAAAATAGAAGGCGATTCTGAGAATAATTTTACGGATTTTTCAATTAAAAAACGCGATCAAATAAAAATGGAATTCAATGATTCGAAGTGTATGCTACGATATTACTTTGTACTTTCGACGGAAAAATATCGCTCTTTTTTTCCTCGTTCTTTTTAGAGCTCTTCAAAATCAGCGAAAAACCTAAGAACCTCACAGGAACTGTGCTGGGAATTGAATCTAGAACATTTATTTCTGGGCCGGAATCAGGGCGGTACGATGAACATCGGGGTATCCGAACCGTGGGGACGAATGAAAACAAATAGTTCGTAACACAACGCACCTGAGTGGGCGGACTTAAATGTGCCAAAGCAATATAAGCTTTGAGACTGTAGTCGTAAGACTGACATCAACAAAATTGACGACAAGACGACACGCGACGTGGATTAATGAAACTTTTTTTTTCCGACATTGTCTACGTTTAAATTGGAATATCAAAACTTGAGGGTTCCGTTATGAAATGACGTCATGTGCTGTCTCAAAAATGACTTCATAAACCATAAAAACGTTAAAATACACCTGTAATTTCTTACACGTTACATATAAAATTAAATCTGGGTCTGCGGAGGGACTTCGGTTCCCTCTGTATTTTGTACCGTATGTTCCATGGAGAGTGCTCTGAGGAATTGTTTGAAATGATACCGGCATCTCGTTTTTACCATCGCACCGCCCGCCACCGGAGTAGAGTTCATCCATACTACCTGGCGCCACTGCGGTCATCCACAGTGCGTTTCCAGAGGTCTTTTTTGCCACGTACCATCCGGCTATGGAATGAGCTCCCCTCCACGGTGTTTCCCGAGCGCTATGACATGTCCTTCTTCAAACGAGGCTTGTGGAGAGTATTAAGTGGTAGGCAACGGCTTGGGTCTGCCCCTGGCATTGCTGAAGTCCATGGGCGACAGTAACCACTCACCATCAGGTGGACCGTATGCTCGTCTGCCTACAAAGGCAATAAAAAAAAAAAAAAAATAGATAATGACCGAGCTTTGCTCGTTTTTTGATAACGCCATCTTGGTTAGTTGCCCTCAATTAAGAAAAATAGTATTATTATTCGCCAATAAATGTCGGGAAGAGTTGATTATTGAAAACACGAAAAAACAACATTTTCTGAAAATAAATCGTAGCTTTAAAGATCAATTTTTTGCCCCCGAAATCCCCTGTATAATAAATTTTATGAAAATCGTTGGAGCCGTTTCCGAGATTCAGATTACATATATATTAATATACAAGAATTGCTCGTTTAAAGTTATAATATTAACGCGATAAAGTACTCAGTGCTAAGTTTGCCTACTTTTGCCGCTAGGAGCGCTGTTCCGACTGCATAAAACTTTTACGCTATCGAGAACGTTAAAAAACTCGCACTAAGTACTGCATTAAACTTCTATCCATATATACAGGGTGTTCGTTGATAGCAAAAAATATTTCAACATACGTCATAAAACTGTCGTAATGATACTCTTAAATGTCACAATATGATTCCACATCAAGCGATAAGATCAGATTTCCGGAAATCTCTTACACGTACGGTTCATTCACCCGTAAATGGAAAGGTGATTAGCGAATTTCGTTATGTTATTCGAACGTATGTAATTATTTAAATTTTGTTATTTACGAAACATATGTGATACTTAATACGAGTCAACGACCTTGCCTACCCTAAATCAGTATAATTACGAAACGTTTTTTATTATTATTATTTTATCTCTTAAATTTTCACATACAAAACAAGGCTAATGAGCTTCCTTTTAAAAAATCAGTATTTTCACTTTTGATTTTAGAACTCTTAATCACTTTTGATGGCCTTATATGTCTATTTTTTTGTACTGTATGATCAAAGATTGCTTTATTTTGTGAACGTCGGCATAAAGGCGTTTTCAAATTTAGAGGCGCCTTTATTTCAATGTCAAATGCCATTAGATGTCAAACAATTATTATTATATATTTGTGATAAATAGCCTATGTGAATGCCAAGAATCATTACTCTATCAGAGAAGCTGACGAAACCTTCGGTTTTGATACAAATGAAAACACCACTCTCTCGCACGCAACATGTTTCTACTACTGAGTTACTATGTTAACACTAATTTCTTATATCTTTATACATATATATTTGTTCTGTACGTGTGTTTGTCACCGAACTCCTCCTAAACGGCTGTACCGATTTGAATGATTTTGGAACGAAGTTCCTTATGGGACGATGCGGAGGGGTACCCAAACCGGGAAAAAACGTCCGTAACGTAAGATTTTTATTAGTAATGCACACAGTGCACGACTGAACTTTGTAATAACATACAAAAACAAACATACTTTTATTATATACTTTTTATAAATCATTGTGAATAAAATAAAGTTGATAACTTTGTAAAGTAGTTTTTTATTTTAATTTATCAATAAAAAAATATAATTACAAATGTTTACCCGAATAATTATTCTCTTTAAACCTTGAATAGATGTTTTTTCCCTACCTATGCTGATAGCCTTGAGAGGCTATTTCAGCTTCGCCCTAACGTGTGTAGGTGAGCTCACGGAGCTCAAACCAGAGTGTTGCTAACACTGACCCTAGCAAGAGCAGTGCTTCGCAGAATCTACCACCGGATCGGAAACGCGACCCGCTGAGAAGATCCAGCGAGAAACTCAGTGGGCTCCTCGAATAGAACTTAAAATTAATATTTTTATAATAAGGAACTTCGTTCCTATCCGGTGTCCCATGACACCACACATTTTTTTTTGTATGCGTTTGGGTGGGACCCTGGATGGTTTAGATTCACAAACCAGGCCGGCAGATGGCGGTGCAGTCGGTATCTAGGTTATTTATCTTTCCTAGAAATAATTTATATGCAAAAACAACGTTCGCCGGTCCAGCTAGTTTATATATGTTAAATGTTTTTAAGAATTTTATGTTTATGTATTCGATTATCTTTTAAAAATCGTCTCTATTATATAGATTGCGTCATACGTAGTCTACGTAAACGAGTTCAACGTGCTTCGTTAGAATTCACATGAAGTCATTACGTTCCGAGTGAGTGAATTATAAATAAAACTGAAAAATCAAAAGTTTATCATACTTTTAAAAGTTTTTGTTCGCACAGAAACGTGTAATGTGTATAGAAAGCGTGAATTGAATGAATTACTTCCAGAAATGATGCGTAATGATGCTAAAGATTCCGTATTTCATAATAAATAGAAAATGTTATCAAGAAATAAAATTTTCCCTAACTTATACAGTGTACGCAATGTAATGCAAATAAAAACTAGGTGACGCGCGGTATTTATGATCTTTTTATGACGTCGACGTGGCGGACTAGTTTCACATCATATAATGGGCTTACAAAATATTACGAACTTGCTAAAACTTTATCTTTATAGCCGACGAAGGCAGACCAACAAACTGTTACGCGCTGGGATTCGGGATAAATAAATGTTCCACCAAAGTACAACTAAAAACTGTATTCAACACTTAGATTACTTAAAACAGTCAAAAAACACTTTAAAACTCTCAATTCGCTTCTTCCGCTTCGCTTCAGGCGATTCGTTCGCTGTTTCGCTTCGAGTAGTTCCGATTACTAACTGACTGCGTGCCATCCCTGCAACGCTTTTATAGTCGATACGACATCCCTAGAATTATCGAGAATATTCTACACATCTCTAGTATTGTGTTTCCGCTATCTGACAACGCCATCTGCGTAACTCTTACCGGCGTAACAATACTTGTGGTCACCGTGACGCGATGGATTTCGTTAATGTATAGGCAAGCTGCCGCTGTCAAAATCCCGTTTGAAGAAGGACATATCAAAGGGTTCAGGAAACCATTTTGGCACCATCTCGAACATTCCTCAATACACTTTCCATGGAAAACATGAAAGTAGCATAGAAAGAATCAAAGTCCCTATGTAGATTAAAAAGCTCCAAACGATCCATGAGGTCGGGACTATTCATCATTCCGACCGACTCTGTAGGATTGGAGTAAAATACACTTGGCACTATGGGTATTTTTTTTTAATTCCTAAATTATTTACATCGGTTCTGTTAATACCGTTTCGGCTTTAAGAAAATTTCCCTAAATCCTGCAAATAAATGTACATCTATCTTAAGGTTCATTGTTACTATTGTATTATCAAGAATGTTTACTTTTCTCCTATTATAGTGTCAATATGAAAGCATCGTGTGAGACGTTAGGTAAAACAGAAAAAAAATAACATGCATGAATTCGAATTCACTTAATTATTTTTTTAAAAAAAACACCGTATCTTTTAAGTCGGTTCCATATTTGAACGTTTGTTTACGATCATCATAATAATATGATAATTTGATTATCCGCCGACAGTAATGACATCTAGTGAATAGCTTGTGATTACGGGTAATTTCGAATTATCAAACAATCAACTGGGCCGATGAATAGCGTACAAAAATTAAAGCGTGGGTTTTCGAATATCGAACATAATAATAATATTTAAATATGGAGTAACAGAGGATCCGGATGTCACAAAAAATAAAAACACGCTAGTAGGTGATGAAATTGTTTGTATAGAAGTCGGCAACACTTTCAAATGACGCCAATACTTGGTCCGTCGTCGGCCGGCTCGTGCATTCCACAACTTGCTCACCCACAGCACCGGACCGGTCCTCGAGCATTGTACCAAACGATATCACGCTGCCGGTTCGAGATGCCCGTTGTCTGAACCACGTGTAAATCAGACTCACGCTATTTTGCCGCGGCGGGCTTATAAGAAGCGAGGTGCGGTCTCAAGGTGAATCGCCCGGTCAATATACGCTAGTTTCGATATAATGCCTAGACCAAACATTGCCGCGTGACCTAACCACGCATAAAGCAAACGGTTATCGTAAATTTTGGTGGTCTTATCTATTGTTTGCGGGTTCACGAACAATGAGGAGTTGCGTCAGCACAGTAAACCTTCGGCTTAGGCAATCTCAAATGTTATTCTAAAGCTTGCCATTGTCTTTTGGTCATAATAGTAAGAATGAGTAGAATTAAAAATCAGCTTAGAAACGAAAACGATTGACCCTTAGCAACAATCCTTTTGAGTATTTTAATTTTTTAAACACAATAATTAACAATAGTAATAGTTACCGCTGGCTCTCATCATTACGACGCCGCTTTCATTCTTAAGACTACACTCGAAGGCTGCCTTCGTATACATTTTCTATGCAATAATTTCTCATATAATTAACGCGGACTTTAAGCAGAGTTCAAAGTTCCTATTAATATAGTTTTTACTGATTAGCCTGTCAGGAAAGATCAGATTGTACGTACGCTGTCTAAAAAATGCGATTCGATAAAAACTAGTAGTTACCGCGTGGGTTTGAATTAGCATGTACAGAAATCTATTCGGACGTTTAAAAATAATTAAAAAGAGGAATGAATATCGAACTTCGTTTCGTGTACATAAAATTATTATAAGCGTCTACATTTTGTGAGAGTCGACAAGACCAGTTTCTGCAAAAGCCATGCTAATTTGCTATAAAGACTGATCGTGGCTCGCACGTGCGTCTAACACACGACTAATTTCAAAAGAGCTTTTTTTATTATGCGCCGTTGCGATCATCAGCGTCTTTTATTACGGGCGGTTTAAATCTAACCCTAAAAATCGATGTCAATGGAGCGAGTACAATGGGGCCGCATTCGGGCATTGACCGAAAAAAAATAAACACAACGTGGGCCAGTCGCTAAGGAATTAGGAACTAGATCGTGATTCATACCTCGTACTTGTGTTCGTGTGAAAAATACAATGCGTTTAGGCATTCGAAACAATGGCTTCGTTTGTTCAGGAAAAACAAATCGATTTGTCTTAATAAGCTGATTCAGATAAGATACCTATGTGTAGCGTTGTCTCAAACATCGATTTGGGGTTGTCGTACGTATTTAAGTTTGGCTAGAAAACAAGCGAAATCTGCGTAAAATCTAAAATTGGCATTTAGAAATGACATAACAAAAGATGCGCCGTCGAACAAATAAACAGTAAATAATATAATCTGTTAAATAACTAAGCTTTGTACGTTAATTTATGACGTCATCAATTTGTAGCCGATTATCTTAATTAGCTATTGTGCTTAAAACTAGAAATCGATTACTAGTTGACATTTCAGATATTGCACGGAACCGGCTCTGTTATTATTGTGAAATATTCAATAAATCCGATTTGGTCGCCGCTAAAACCAGTCAGGCTCACTAATAAATACACGGAATAGATAAATAAGGTAATTCCGTGAATAAATAGATAGTGCAACGTATAATGAAGATTCGAAATTGGAAGCTGTATCTTTTTTTATTTACCTTATTATAAATAAATGGTCTTCAAAAGAGTTGGCTTTTGCAATTAAAAAAATAAGACGCAATCCAACAGATGTGTTCTAATAAGATTGTATGGTTTTTAAGGAAAAAAGAAAAATGTTACTGCGAATATCATTTATGATCTTATGTATATATTTTATGGTAGTTATCTGTGTAAGCATTAATTCCGTATGCTCAATGAGTAACAAATCAAAAACGTGTTCAATATGGAACTATTAGGAAATTTATATACTTGTATTAATAAAATTATACCAGTTGATATACTTATACCTATTATTTAGAATTTATTGTTAAATTGTGTTTTGTTGAATTTGTGAATAGTAAATATTCAGTTGAAAAAAAATCTCTCAAACTGATCTGTTTTTGACTAAATTTCGTAATTGTTACAGTTTAGGACATACATACCTACATATTAATTTAAAAAAAAAATATTATTAAATATGTTTATTAACGTATAGATGTATTTTTTTTTATCATTTTTAACATGCCTTTACAAGCTTGTTTGTTTGTATGTAATGAAATCTTTGACCTTCATTTTCGACGACTTTTTTTTTATATTCTTTAATACAGCCATACACCTATTAGGTTAAATCGGCTACCTTCGACGACTTCAAGACGTCCAATCAACTTGAAAATTAGCACACGATCAATTAATTGAAATTGAAAATTAGCAATCAAGCACCGATGACAATACAATAAACCTTACAACGTCATTCTTATGTGAAGAATTTTAATAGGATGAAAAAAGATTAAAGTAATTGTTAATTTGATTTGCATATTTAAGCTTGTTTGTCTATTTTTAAGCTTCACGAATAATTATTAAAATAAAGAGGGATTTTACAACAGATCTATAATATTTTCCATCAAGGAATGGACCGTGCTAAATATTTTGAAGGCATTAAGTTTATAGCATCAGTCAGTACTTTGTACTTTATAGTTTAGCTATTCATCTTACACGAAATGCCTCTTAAATAACTTTAATATACTCAAGATTCTAATCACAGTACGTCTTGACTTGTACATCTCGCTCGCACCTGTGAAAGGCTTAATACGTGTGAGAAAGACGACTTGAGAAACAAAGTATGCTTACCATGTAATCATTTTCTGTGAACGTTAAAGTTACAATGTTTTTAATAGACATACAACAATATTGTAATAAAGTTTTTATTATTTTATTTGTCGATAAGAATGTGAAGACTCGAGAATTGTATAGCTTGTAATATTTTTTCACGACACTGTTAATTTCTTTCATGAATTTGTGGACTCAACAGTTGTTTACATATATACAGGGTGTCCCAAAAAGAATGGATAATCCTGAAACACCTGAAACACCAACAAACCCAAAATACGTACATATTTAAAAAAAAGTTGATATTTTCCATACTGCTGTGCGTTTCTGGAATATACAACAGCTACGAATAAATGAAATCTATAGGCTTTTTGGTGTTATAATATTCTAAATGGACTATACTAAGGAATATGCAGGAAATCGTATGAGTAGCTAGTCTAATTTTGTATAAAAGTTAATCTGAAATTAAATTTTAATAATTAAATTTTGATCATTGGACGAATGATGTGGGTAATTAAATGCTTAAAACTTTTTTCAATAGTATCCGGGAACACGCAACTGAACATCAATAAGAAAACAAAATACATTAGGCCTCGAAAATCTATCTGCATTGATTCGATTGAAGATGTTACCACCTGTATCCAACGTGCTCCAGCAATTTTCACCAAGTCGTCGGTCAATCTGGTAGGTGGGCGTCCCAAACTGCGCTTGCCAGTACATGGTCTCCATTCAAGAATCATTTTGCACCAGCGGCCGTCCAAACTTCACGCTATGTGGCCTGCCCGCTGCAAAAATCATGAAAATCATTCGTCGATATTGAAACTCAGCAACAATATTTCTTTATTGCTAAGTAAACGTAGCCCTAAAGCTACATCGCTCAGTCGATCACGAGCCGCCAGGAATACATTCTTACAACGGATGGACAATAGCTCGTCACTCATTCACTCCGCTCCACGCATAATAAAGTTGCCTCCAAGCACATAAGGCAAAGTTTCCGTGACAGTTTTGAAAGAATGCAATTTTACTAAATAAATCTCCTTAAAAATTTCCAAATGCTTTAATTGTCAATAATGCTATTTTCGTGTTTCAATTACTTAATGACCTAATTGAATCGATATGAATCGACCTCGCAGCGCCGAACAAAAAGGATTTTGTTTTAATAACTGGTATTACTGGTCCGTCAACAAGTAATAATTCTTGTTTGCCGGTGCTTTGTTTCTCTCCAAGGCAAAATTCACTCTTAAGTCGGTCTGCATTTGTTTAATTGACAGAATTTAAAGTATTGCTACTGCTACTGCGCTGGCGCTAAGACCCCGAAATCAGTCTTGGCCTCCGACAATGAACTTTGCCATTCATCCCGGCGCTGCGCAACACCTTGCCAGTCCGACACTTGGAGCTTGCGTAAATTTCCTTCCACAGCGTCAGACCAGCGGTGACAGACTTGGGCCTCCCTACGGGGCGGCGTCCCTCCGGCACACCCGTGTACATCCGTTTCACAACCCGATCCTGCTCCGTGACTTCGTCTCCCCCAGAATATTTGGTTCACCGAAAAGCCTAATTTAAAGTATTGATGGATTTTTATTTAATCGTAAATCTAATTTAAATGTTATTGCACATTTTCAACTGTGAACGGCCGGTGACCCATTTGTCTGTTGGACCGGCAATCGACCGATGTGAAAACCGATCAAGGTGATGACTGCTCCGACTTGCTGTACGACCTCATTTTAAAAGTATCACTTTAAATAAAATGTTTATTAATAAAATTATAAACAAACCTTTCGTTTGTGTGTTTGTGTATGTATACCTAGTATACTAAGACTTACCAATTTTGTATAAGGCTTTTGATGTGATGAAATGTAATTGAATGAATAGTGCACCCGACTAAAGTTAGATTAGCCGAAAAATAGATTTCTACACATTTAAACGAAATTAATGTTAATAACAAGTTCAGCTCGCACTCTGTGTTATTCTTTATTTTATCAAAAAATATAGTGAGGCATTATTTTTATTAATATATTTTTTTAAGTTATGATTTATGTTTTTTTAACATGTTTTCTTCCACCAAATCAAAAACAAAACGAGAGCAGATATTAAAATGGAGTAAACTGTACAACAACAAAAATATATAATGCAGTGAAATAGCAAATGCATCACACACATTTAAAAAAAATAATCACATACAATTTTTTTTTATTACAAAATAAAATTGTAATTTGCTCCCTCATTTCGTCTCTTGGTCATGTTTTTTTTAAATCATTGAACATCGTTAAACGACCGATGACGTCAGAATACTTCATTCACATTGTTCATTAAAATTTATAAATTCAATGAACACCAGATATTGTTTTAATTAGTTTAACTGGAAAGTCTGATTGACGATGCGAATTAATTGGCACAATCCGAAGCACGATATTTTTTTATGGTATTAATGGGTGAACGAGGTGACGGGCTTTCTGATGTTAACTGGTTACCGGAGATAATCATCACCAATATACATGCTACTTTTAGCTATTTTATTTTATTTGGAAGACAAAAAGTGAACTTAAACTATATAAAATTTAACCATACAACTAAACACCATTTAAATAACTAAAAACGATTGTGGCGTCACATCGCCTAGAATTAAATAATTAAAGCAAAATTTTGAAAAACAACAAGCAGGAAAACGTAGTAAATAGAAATTAATTACTTAAAATTTGCCTTCAACCATCGACTGACTTATGTTCTCCTAATACTCTTAGTAGGAGTGTTGAAAATGTCCTGTTCAGGGCAGTCAACTAGAGCATTGAAACTGTTAGCAGCTCTTATAAAGTATGCATTACGTCTGTAATTTGTACCACCACCACGAGGTACTCCGAGACGAGATTATTGACGGCTCTTACGCATTATGGATCTCGGGGGCACCCTTAAACGAGATCAATATCTCAATTGCATTCCACGTCGGCTGTCCCAAGCTTAGTGATGGTGATATCTACAAAGAGTAATTGCAGAATTAATTTATTACACGATGTTATTGTCTCGTCACAGAAGTCGTTCGTGAACATTTATTAAATTCCTTAAATGGATTGTTACCTGTCTGTGACATTAGGAAAACGACACAGTCTCAACACACCCAAAATTAAACCGCTCAATAACCTAATATAATCTAGGTATTATTCTGTTATGAAACTAGTGAAAACAGGCTGCACTCATCTGTGCTAATTGCTAAACTACACAAGTAACACTGCTCGGGCGTTAATGGTACTAACAAAAATAACTTCCATGTGGGTAATCTGTGCCTATGGTACCAACAACGACGTTACCAAGTCAATGTGATTAAAAGCACATGTAATTTCACTTATTAGACCTGTTAACAAATATCTAACTACCATTTTTCGTATCGACAACTTAAAATCTCTTACTGTCTTCATATATGCCGGGTTTGGGCCTTGGCTCTTGGTGCCCTGGGGGACCGACTCTTGAGGCTTTACAACTCCTGCCTCGAGTCGGGACGGTTTCCTTCATCGTGGAGGACGGGCAGACTCGTGCTGTTGAGAAAGGAGGGGCGCCCGGCGGATACTGCTGCCGGGTACCGTCCCATCGTGTTGCTGGATGAGGTGGGCAAGCTGCTGGAACGCATTCTGGCAGCCCGCATCATCCAGCATCTGGTCAGGGTGGGACCCGATCTGTCGGCGGAGCAATATGGCTTCCGAGAGGGCCGCTCAACGGTAGACGCGATCCTTCGCGTGCGGGCCCTCTCGGATGAGGCCGTTTCCGGGGGTGGGGTGGCTTTGGCGGTGTCACTCGATATCGCCAATGCGTTCAACACCCTGCCCTGGTCCGTGATAGGGGGGGCGCTGGAACGACACGGAGTGCCCCCCTACCTTCGCCGGCTGGTGGGTTCCTACTTGGAGGACAGATCGGTCACGTGTACCGGACACGGTGGGATCGTGCACCGGTTCCCGGTCGTGCGCGGTGTTCCACAGGGGTCGGTGCTCGGCCCTCTTTTGTGGAATATCGGGTATGACTGGGTGCTGAGGGGTGCCCTCCTCCCGGGCCTGAGCGTAATCTGTTACGCAGACGACACGTTGGTCGTGGCCCGGGAGGGGAGTTTTGCTGAGTCTGCCCGTCTTGCTACGGCTGGGGTGGCGCATGTCGTCGGCAAAATCAGGAGATTGGGCCTCGACGTGGCGCTCAGTAAATCCGAGGCCATGTGGTTTCACAGGCCCCGGAGAGTGCCACCTGTCGATGCCCATATCGTGGTTGGAGGCGTCCGTATCGGGGTCGGGGTGCAGTTGAAGTACCTCGGCCTCATTCTAGACAGTCGTTGGACCTTCCGTGCTCACTTTCAGAATCTGGTCCCTCGTTTGTTGGGGGTGGCCGGCGCGTTAAGCCGGCTCCTTCCCAATGTTGGGGGCCTGACCAGGTGACGCGCCGTCTCTATACAGGGGTGGTGCGATCAATGGCCCTATACGGGGCGCCCGTGTGGGGCCAGTCCCTGGCCGTGGGGGTAGCGAAGCTGCTGCAACGGCCGCAACGCACCATCGCGGTCAGGGTCATCCGTGGTTATCGCACCATCTCCTTTGAGGCGGCGTGTGTACTGGCTGGGACGCCGCCTTGGGTCCTGGAGGCGGAGGCGCTCGCTGCTGACTATGAGTGGCGGGCTGACCTTCGTGTACGGGGCGTGGCGCGTCCCAGCCCCAGTGTGGTCAGAGCGCGGAGGGCCCAATCTCGGCGGTCCGTACTGGAGTCATGGTCTAGACGGCTGGCCGATCCTTCGGCTGGTCGTAGGACCGTCGAGGCGATTCGCCCGGTTCTTGTGAACTGGGTGAATCGTGACAGAGGACGCCTCACTTTCCGGCTCACGCAGGTGCTCACTGGGCATGGTTGCTTCGGTGAGTTCCTGCACCGGATCGGAGCCGAGCCGACGGCAGAGTGCCACCATTGTGGTTTTGACTTGGACACGGTGGAGCACACGCTCGTCGCCTGCCCCGCATGGGAGGGGTGGCGCCGTGTCCTCGTCGCAAAAATAGGAAACGACTTGTCGTTGCCGAGTGTTGTGGCATCGATGCTCGGTGACGACGAGTCGTGGAAGGCGATGCTCGACTTCTGCGAGTGCACCATCTCGCAGAAGGAGGCGGCGGGGCGCGTGAGAGACGCACAGGCCCGCCGCCGTCGAGCGGGGGCCAGGGAGGCGGATATCGCCCAAGCCCTGGCCCTCTAAGTGTTTCGGGTCCCCTCACATGTCGGCCTGGGGACCGGCGAAGGGGGCCTAAGAAGACGACGTGCAAGCTGCTCTGCACGCGTTTTATGCATGAGCATCCGGGTGATGGAAGGCCGGCTATCCTCAACCCACGCTGGTTCTGACCCAGCGGGGTATTCCGTAGGATAGACCATTCTAACCGGCGCCATCTAGGCGGGCTTCGGATAGCCTGCCGACCGAGAGGGCTGGTGGTCGTGGCGCCGACGACCGCCAGTCCGGCGTCCCGAGGAGGAGGGTGATGGGAGAGATGTGCTCCGCACTAAACGCTTCACTTTCCCCCCTTTGCCTTTTCATGAGTTTTGTCTCATGCGAGGTTTGGACGTTGGTTGTTGAGAGACAGGAGGTTTTAGTCGGTTCGACTCCGACATGCCCCGCCCTCCATCCCCAGTGAAGGGCGGAAGTCCGGCGATTTCCTCCTGACAAAAAAAAAAAAAAAAAAAAAAAAAAAAAAAAAAAAAAAAAAAAAAAAAAAAAAAAAAAAAAAAAAAAAAAAAAAAAAAAAAAAAAAAAAAAAAAAAAAAACTGTCTTCATATCGATTGTTTATTTGTACAATCTTATCAACTTATTTTGAGACTAGATTCCAAAGTCGGAAGTTTGTTTCGTCCGAGATAACAAGGCTAATCGTTTTCCTTGTAGTTATCTTTATATGACTATCATTGAAATTTGCTTAGTAAACAAAAACCTAGTATTATTAAACGCACTACAGCTGGAATTAGTTTAGTAAACAAAAACCTAGTATTATTAAACGCACTACAGCTGGAATTAGTTTAGTAAACAAAAACCTAGTATTATTAAACGTACTACAGCTGGAATTAGTTTAGTAAACAAAAACCTAGTATTATTAAACGCACTACAGCTGGAATTAGTTTAGTAAACAAAAACCTAGTATTATTAAACGCACTACAGCTGGAATTGAAGTGGTCGTGGCCTAAAAAAGATAAGACGTCCGGTGCATTCGTGTTGAAGCGATGCACCGGTGTTCGAATCCCGCAGGCGGGTACCAATTTTTCTAATGAAATACGTACTCAACAAATGTTCACGATTGACTTCCACGGTGAAGGAATAACATCGTGTAATAAAAGTGAAACCCGCAAAATTATAATTTGCGTAATTACTGGTGGTAGGACCTGTTGTGAGTCCGCGCGGATAGGTACCACCGCCCTGCCTATTTCTGCCGTGAAGCAGTAATGCGTTTCGGTTTGAAGGGTGGGGCAGCCGTTGTAACTATACTGAGACCTTACAACTTAGATCTCAAGGTAGGTGGTGCATTTACGATGTAGATGTCTATGGGCTTCAGTAACCACTTAACACCAGGTGGGCTGTGAGCTCGTCCAGCCATCTAAGCAATAAAAAAAAAATTAGTTTAGTAAACAAAAACCTAGCAGTACTACATCTTTGAACTGCTAGTTACGTCCGCTTATACAGAACGCACGGTAATATCGTGTTCGCGTGACACAGTGTGGCTATTATACAGCAGACTGAGCTGAAAGAACGGAAATAAGTTTTTTTTTATTGTTTTTTATACGCCACGAATGCATGCAAAAACCAATAAACAATTCTCATGAGAAATAAAACACTCTCGGTGTATTTCCAGCGATTCGTCTCTGTTCTTACAACAATAGTACGTACTTCAATTAAATTACTAGAATTTACGTTATGTTTTTTAACAAAATTATATTGTGTGCGTGTTTTTCATTGGAGTTTCGAATCAAATGAAACTAACTCCCAGACCTTAAGTTACTATTAGTTCATTCTATGTGGAATGGAACATAAAAGTTTTTTTTTAAAATAGATTTCGTTATGGTTAGCACTTTATTCAAAAGTCAACGAATAAAACCCCAGTCATCTGCGACCAAGAAAACTGTCAAGTAATCTAAGCGTCGGAAGCAAAATAATCTAATATATTAATACGTGAAGGAAAAACTTTGTATCCCTTTTTACGAAAATTGCGCGGACGGAGGAGTATGAAATTTCCCACACTTATAGAGAATATAGAGAACGAGTGCAGAATGTTAATATATTTTAAATTTATGCTCAAAAAATACATTAAATCAATTAATGAAAACATTACACACACTACCATGTATTTGACACACAAGCATGCACACTATTTGTTTATTGTCAAACTTTTCTTATTCCTTATAGTCAGTCTGTGGTCAAATTAAGAATAGGTTGTCTTTATTTAATATTTAATTATGTCTAAAGTGTACATAGTCTTAGCGCAATCTGTGATTATAAAAGTATAATAGTCTTCGACAATAGAATTATATTAGTGTACAAACTTATAATTTCAATTAATTATAGTCGAATTTCGACTACCGGACGACGACTAGTATATGTAATTGCAATAAAAAAACGTAATATTAAATCGTAATAAAATAGTTTTAATTAACGACTCGCGGAATATAGAATATAGTTTACGTGAGGCTGGTTTCGATCGTGCTGTATAGTTTTGGCGAAATGGACGCTAAATGTAAGCAAGCAGGAAGCAGTGTAAGTAGGAAATGGCCTATTGATCACGGTGGGGGCACGGCAAGGCGCGGCGTTTGGGCGGGCGGTGCGTACCGGCGTGCGTTCCCCCCGGGTTCAAGGACAAGGTCTTCGCCCATTCAGCCCGGAACACGTGTCCGAAGTAAATATAGTACGCGCACCACCGTTACGCCATACTCGTAACCCGTATAACGAATCGAAGCGATGTCCAATAGAAACGTTATCCTTAAATCTCTTTAATATATAAAAATGAATTGCTGTTCGTTAGTCTCGCTAAAACTCGAGAGCGGCTGGACCGATTTGGCTAATTTTGGTCTTGAATTATTTGTGGAAGTCCAGAAAAGGTTTAAAAGGTAAAAAAATATGAAAATGCTCGGAATGAAATAAAAATATCAATTTTGTTTTTCCTTTGATGTTTATTTTATACAAAAGTTTAGGTCTTTTATTTATCGATTGAGGCACTACGAAGTCTGCCGGGTCAGCTAGTATATTATACATATCGTCATCGCCTTCTCGCATTAAAACTGTATAATCTCAAAACTTACTAATTTTACAAGAGAGTGTTTTAAAGGGGTTCATGTGATAATTTTAATATTAATCATCTTTGTAACATTTATTTTTTACCAGTTACATTATCTGTCTTTTAAAGTAAGATAAAATTATGTACTAATTTTCTTAATAGTAGTCAAAATATAAGTAAACTAAACAAAAAAAAACTAAACTAAACTGCGCTCTTTTGACAGCATTTATGAGAAAAATACTGGTGATACCAAACGATTCCGCATATTAACTCAATTTAGAATATTTTTGGAAATTGTTCACTTTTAATGCGAAAAGAAGATATATATTTTTAAAAACAATTAACAACAGAGAATATAGATTTCGTAAAACATGTTATGTTTTTATTGCGTAATTTTCAATTCTTCTTTGATACTTCTAATAATACTCGATGTAGCAATAATGCACGTGCCATATAAGCAACCGTTGATGGAAAACCAAAAGTAGGTGAATAGAGTATTTTTTATTTACTTAATTTTTTTTGTTCTTACCGTGGTAGGTCGTCTTTCGAGACCGCACAAGTAGATTCCGCCATCTTGCCTATTTTTATCGCGAAGCACTAAAATGCGTTCCTGTTTGAAGGGTGGAACAGATGTTATACTATACAGTTTAGACATACTGTATTTTCAAGATGGATGACACCAATAGCATGGTGATATCTATGGGCTCCGGTAACTTTAACTGCGTTACATTGCTTTCAAACGACTGGTTAATGGTAAAATTTTGTAGGTATGTTTGTAAAATATAAATACAGTTTTAGAGTTATTAAATATAGTTTTTTTACTGGTGGTAGGACCTCTTGTGAATCACGGGTAGGTACCACCTCCCTGCCTATTTCTGCCGTGAAGCACTAATGCCTTTCGGTTCGAAGGGCGGGGCAGCCGTTGTCACCATACTGAGACCTTAGAACTTATATCTCAAGGTGGGTGGCGCGTTTACGTTGTAGATGTCTATGGGCTCCAGTAACCACTTAAGACCAGGTGGGCTGTGAGCTCGTCCACCGATTTAAGCAATAAAAAATAATAAAATAAAATGAGAATATCCTCTGAGACTTTATGTTCTGATTTTAATGCGTATTCGTAACGAAATCAACATTCGGCTGTCGTTCAAGGGTATTTAAATATTATTTTTTAAGTCGAAATGAAACTACATATTTCTTGAGTAACGGTCATTTTTCGTTGCCCGCTCGCTCCGGTATTCAGTCAAGGCCCAGTTTCCATAAAATTTAAATTAATTACGTAATTACGTAGAATGTTAATCCAATTCAGATAACCTGTTCAAGACTTCTCCTGTCGTTTTTTTTTTACTATAGAATACTGTTAAAAACTGACCGAATAGACGCCTTTGAAATGTGGAGCTGGAGAAAAATGCTACAGATTTCATAGACCGTCTTTCGCACCAACGTGTCTATTCTGAGTAAGCTTAATATCAAAACTAGACTTTCAACTATATGCCTTCGTAGGGTGCTGGAATTCTTCGGACATATTGCTGGTAAAGAGGGTCACAATCTAGAACAGCTGGTGACAGTAAAGGTAGATGGCGAACGTCCCAGAGGACGCCATCCCACGAGATGGTCGGGCCAAATACGATCTTCTCTGAACATCAACTTCCACAACGCCCTTCATGAAGCTAAGGATCGCAGCAAATGGAGGGAAATAGTACGGGAGAAACTGATGCAGCCAGGGAGTCACGTCCCTCAGTACTGAGGAAAACGACGCGAGGAAGACTGTTAAAAAAATATTTCTATTTTACTTGATTTGAACACTGGGAACAGACGACACAAGCTTAAACTGATTGAACATTCTAAAAGTCAATAAAGTTTTAATGAAACAAAAATAAATTACAAGGGTATTCGTGAGATGTAGCTGTTAAGAATTTTTTTATAGCAACTTGCGAATTCCTGTTCCAATTAACTACTTGGAAACAAGGACCGTCTCTGTAGTATATAGCATCATATGACGATATTAAAAGTAGTTAAAATAGCAATTGAATTGACACGTATTAATTATTTAGGTTGAATCTTTTGATTGCAAAACTTTAAATATCACTAACAAACTAGTGTTATGCAAGGTTTATGTTTAATTTATGTACATATTCATAACGAGATTTGCCTGGAATAAAAAAATAACTCTAATGAATCTCTAAACAACAAACCTTCTATCCTTTAACACTTTCACTATCTTTATCGCTGTTATTAAAACCCACAAGGCCATTATTATTTTCCTACCTATGCTGATAGCCTTGAGAGGCTATTTCAGCTTCACCCTAACGCGTAGGTAAGCTCACGGGGCTCAAACCGGAGTGTTGCTAACACTGGCCCTAGCAAGAGCCGTGCTTCGCAGAATCTACCACCGGATCGGAAACGCGACCCACTGAGAAGATCCGGCGAGAAACTCAGTGGGCTAAAGGACATGACGAAGCTGCTAGAATTTATTTCAAGCATCATCAAAGGCATAATCTTGTCTAAGTAACATTAAATATCTCCCAATGAATATATAATTAAATCATTAAATATCCCCAATGCATCCCACAGAACGGGTATCTTTAAAACGAATACCTTGACTTAATTACATTCGAGAGAACTATGCAATTTATTAAGTCCTTAAAGCTAGACGGACTAGTGAAATACAAGCGACTTTTACTAAATAACAATACCGCTCTGCCTATACGTTAACTTGATTTACTCTTCCAATAACCATTCAGATGGAAGCCCGGAGCACAGCAGTTTAGATGCATATCTAGTACATGAATTCTGATGTAAAATAAAACCTGAAGTAACGTGTATTATCGCGCGCAACCTATGCCGGGCCTCAGCACCGTTCAATACAAACACTGCTTTGTATAATAATAAAAACAAAAACGTCGCGAAATTTATAACCATGCGCCGAGCAACTGGCGCTCAAAGCACCCCTTGTACGTGTACTCCTCCTATACATAAACATGGAAAACGCACAAAAGCCTCTCGGGCGTCGCGTCGCGTCGCTGTCAGATAAACTTGTAGCATTTCTTTTGCTAGACATGCCTGTGGAGTGACGATGGGTGCGAGCGAGACGGCACACGCGCACCGATCGTTAGCCCTGATCTTCAGCGCGCCACAAACACAGAGCCCGACCGAGAGCGAAATTGCAGCGAGAATGCACCTAGCTATGCTATTACCGTGGTCGCGTTGCAAAACGGCCTTCTGTCGCGGCCGCGCCGATCAAATTCCGACCTCAGTTTCAAAGCCATTGGGTCGCCATTCGTTCACGATGTCAGCGAAACCGGTTATTTTCTCTGTACGAACGATTGTGGACGTTGTAGTTGCGACATAAGTTCCGTTCGCGAGGCGGCCGCGTTGGAACGCGATATTTGTATATTTAGCCCGCATTGCCTGCGGTCGATGTAGTGGGTGTTTTAGGTCGCTTGCACGCACTGCTGAACTAGTCGGAGGGCTTCCTATTATCGATTTATGTTGGTGCAGGACGTGTTATAACATCACTCGGCGTATAATGCACGGCTTCATGGAGTTTTTCTCGCATTTTCCGATACAACGAGCCCGTTTTCTCTTTCGCAGACAGCTTTATCCGAGTGAAACTCGCCGGGAAAAACGATTTCACTCGTGATATTGTTTTGATCACGTACCTTCGTTCGATTTAGGATATTTAATACGGTTTTCGTTATTCGATTCAATAATTTCAATGTTTAATTTGATTGGATTCGTTCGAAATTCGACCTACTTTTACGCAAAAATCATTTACTTTCCTTTTTTTTTCCTACCTAAGCTGATAGCCTTGAGAGGCTATGTCAGCGTCGCCTTAACTAGTAGGTGAGCTCACGGGGCTCAAACCTGATTACGTTGCTAACACGAACCCTAGCAAGAGCCGTGCTTCGCAGAATCTACCACAGGATCGGAAATGCGACCCACTGAGAAGATCCGGCGAGAAACTCAGTGGGTTGTGTCTGGGGGTTAATTTACTCGTCGAGCCCTTCGTCGCAAGCGACGGGTTCGACGGGAACGATGACCGGCTTTACTTTATCTGCAACGTTGACAACGCGTTGAGAAGCAAAGGTGGTTTCTTTCTTGAATAACCTACTTTGTCGCTGTAGTTCAATTTTCGACGTTAACATATTCACGGTTTCCCAACGTTTCACATATTTGACACTTTCAAGCCAGAGCCGCTATGCCATAAAAACCTGTTTGCCTATCACGCCTACATTTTGTGAAATCCAATGAAAATCTTTAATTATTGGACAATAACGAGGCTTAATTGTAATATCGTTATATTCCGAAAGAATGAATTTAATACAAAAAAAAAACCAAATAAATGCCATAGAAGCTATTTATGTTACGTAAGGCTCTCTCTTTTCAAAGGCTCGCACGCCGGTGTATTAGTGGGGGAACATGCAAGTAGGTAGGGGTTTACCTCATAACACCTATATGAACACCGCAACCGTGGCTGTCCCCACATAATCCTCGGTAAACCTATTGTGAGAGTCCGTGAGAAAATTACAAGACGAAAATGTACTTTTTTCTTTGTCCGTGCCACCGTGTTTTGAACTTAACAACACTATTACCACAAATTGTTGATATTTGCTTCGAAATTAACTATTTTACTGCCTTTTTTATTTTTTATTGCTTAGATCGGTGGACGAGCTCACAGCCCACCTGGTGTTAAGTGCTTACTGGAGCCCACAGACATCTACAACGTAAATGCGCCACCCACCTTGAGATATAAGTTCTAAGGTCTCAGTATACAGTTACAACGGCTGCCCCACCCTTCAAGCCGAAGCGCATCACTGCTTCACGGCAGAAATAGGCGGGGTGGTGGTACCTACTCGTGCGGACTCACAAGAGGTCCTACCACCAGTAAAAAATGCTCTCTGCCTCTTTTGTGAATCAAATTGAAAACTTCTCGTTTCTGTTTTTCTAAGAAGGTGACGCTATTTATTAATATCAATTCATTCGGGTCTATATTTTCTATCATACCTGTTAGATTAATTTACTAATATTTTAAATTAATCTCTTTCGAAGTCAGAAAGACATTGTTCCTTTTGGTACTAAATGTTTCATACCCAGTGGTGAATGACCAGCTCCGTCGGTCATAATCCGTTGATTCTTTAAAAGAACACATTAAGTTAAATAAAATTCGTTCACTAATACACCCTGTATTAGTAAGTTTGGTTTCTTAAAATTAAAACTAACAATAATTCTGAATTGGCTTTTAAATATAAGTGTCATTAAATAATGTTTTTTTTAAGACTAACAGTTACCAATTATGAAAATAAAATAATAATTGATATTGTAATATTTTTGGTGTTGGTGGTCACTTTAGTGTAAATGTGTATAATAATATATACAAAATAATAGAAATAAAAACATATGAAGTAAAAGAAACAGCAAAAGAAGAGACATAATAAGTTCCGGTCTATGACACGTTGCAACATTTGGAACTATGACTGAAGGAAGCTTGACATCAGGCAGGCAGCCAGTCCTAAAACACATGCCAAATCCTTATGCAGTGTGATAAAAGAGCATGCTATAGCGACCCCTCATGTTATAGGATAAGGGCGAGAAGAAGAAGAAGAAGAAGGTATTCAGTTACAAAATCGTGGTATTGAAAAATCAATACCTATCAACATGAAAAAGAGATTTTCAACACACAATATTGGCTAGTCGTGAGCCAATTCAATTAATTAATTATCTTCAACGAATAATCACTAGAAATGACGACACACCTTTGAAATATGACACAGTCAATTGTGAACTTTACCATTTCTTTCGAGATGACTTTCACTTTGGGTTATCTACAGATTTCGGACGCTACTCCTGGTAGATCATGAGCTTAAGACTTGATTGATGGAGACAATAGTTCTGTAGACGGTGTAATTTTATCTGTTGTTAACGTAAACGATACATCAGAGCTGCACTTTATTATTACCGCATCCATAATCGTAATCACAGGATTGTTGGACGGCAAAACGTTTCGACGCGAGAAATCAACGAACCGTGAATCGTAATTTTATCATCATTCTTTTATAACATTATTCACGTTCAATGCAATTACCTGTTACCGTGCGTAGCTAAAGGGAGACATGTTTGTGAGGCTATTTAAATTATATGGTATTACTCGAACTATTTCTAAGTAGAAGGAATGATGTGGTATTATAATGAAGCGAATCTGCAAAAATAAAATTTTCGTTTTTACCTATGGCATTCTGAAGCCCGCCAGAAATGGTAACACCATCCAGCCTTTTTTTTATTGCTGAGATGAGTGGACGAGCTCACAGCCCACCTGTGTTAAGTGGATACTGGAGCCCATAGACATCTACAACGTAAATACGCCATCCACCTTGAGATATAAGTTCTAAGGTCTCAAGTATAGTTACAACGGCTGCCCCACCCTTCAAACCGAAACGCATTACTGCTTCACGGCAGAAATAGGCAGAGTGGTGGTACTTACCCGCTCGGACTCACAAGAGGTCCTGCCACCAGTAATTACGCAAATTATAATTTTGCGGGTTTTATTTTTATTACACAATGTTATTCGTTCACCGTGTAAGTCAATCGTGAAGGTTTGTTCAGTACGTATTTCATTAGAAAAATTAGTACCCGCTTGGGATTTCAAAACCGGTGCATCGCTCAACTCGAATGCTCCGGACGTCTTATCCTTGTATATATTAATATTGTCGCGAAGCTAAAACGCGTTCCCCTTTGAGGGCTGGGACAAGCGGTTCGACGAAACAATAGGAAGTACGACGTCATGTTTCTGGTTGGGTTATAGCAATCGCATTGTGTATGGGTACGCCCATCCATCTAATGAAAAAAAAAAGAATTGAATTCGAAAAATACCCATTGGTATTACGACTGATGTTTACAATGTAGCTCGGAGTTAGCGTGGCCTAAAGGCTAAGTCGTCTGATGTACGCATATCGATCGATGCGGCTAAGTTCAAATCCCGCAAGCGGCCTGGTATTTTTCTATATATTAATTTAATATTATAAATATTATACTCAATTTCACTAATTACTTCTACGACGAAGTTAATACTTTACTAATCAGTATAGTTAAGTGGTTACCCCCCATCTTGAGATATGAGTTCTAAGGTCTCAGTACAGTTACAACGGCTGCTCCATCCTTCAAACCGAAATGCATCACTGCTTCAAGACAGAAATAGGAACGTTGGTGGTACCTACCCGTGCCGACTCACAAAAGGCTCTACCTCCAGTAATATCCCAAGTTTTGGCGGCATTTGCGTTGTAATATCTATGAACTCTGGTAACAATTTAAGACCAGTAGAGGCGTGAGCTCATCCGCCTATGTAAACAATAAAAAATCTACAAACCTTAACTTAGTCTTCGATCATATTATTTTCCACTACCTACCGACTTTCTAAAAATAAACATAAGACGCGGATACATCGATGGTTCATATTTTAAGAAAATCTGTTTAAGCGGTCATTTTAATTAGCTAAATTACAATGAGCCGCCTAATAGACTAAGGACAATCATTTTAAATTAGCAAGTCATCAATTATTATCCGTTCCCCAAGTATTATGCAATGTGTAGGCAGTCACGGTATTTCATTCGTAATTGAAAGCCAGTCGTTTGTGCATATATTAATCCCACTATACGCAGTACGGCTCACAACCATCCATCGTATGTATGTACATTCTTATACGTAACAGTTGATTGTTAATCAATTGTTCACATTTGCAAAGGTACAATTCTAACTACAAATTGACATCATCATTAAAGTTTTCTGGCCTAAATCTGCTACCGAGCGAGTTGCTTATTAAGTCTTATTCGATAAATAAAAAATATAGGCTAAATTCATTTCAGTTCTTTTATCCATTCACAGATGCCACTACAGCCGACATAGAGGGTGATGTAATTTTAAATTTTAATCGAATTCAAATTTGGAACTCACAGCTGTTTAAGTGAAATAGGGATAAGCAATTAAGCATGGTATCGATTTTGCGTAGGCGTAGTTATACCGCTTTGTAAATATATAAAAATCAAGCAAAGTTATAGTTACACGCAAAAGTTAAAATCAATGATGTGCAATCAAAAACTTCCCTTTGGCAATATTTTTAATTATTCTCCTTTTCCGTAAAGGTTGCAGCCATGTTTTCGTCGTGCCATGGTCGCGTGCACTAGCCTGTATTTATTATGAGTAACGTATGATAGTTATCGTATTATATTTCAAACCGGTCGTATTACAGTAGGGGCAGGGTACAGCTACTTACACTGATAGTATCTTTAATACTTATTGATGGTTGCAACATGAATTAATTTTGAATAGATTCGTTAGTTGTCAATATCATTTACTCATGTCTGATGAAACTCACATTGTGAACAAGACTGTGGATAACGCCGCCTATTATGAGATATGAGCTTGAAATATGAATAATTACATTTCTCTCGTTCCTTACAATCTGGAATTACTGTTTCCCGCCGAAAATAATCAAAATGGCGGCCTTAACTGCGTCAAACGCGATACCACCGCATAAAGTAAATTTCACACATCTCGTCAAAACTGTATCCTGCATCAAACGTATGCTTAAACTTTATTGCTTTCGTAATAATTGATCCGCATTCCAAAACTCTGCATGCGAAAGCTAAAAATGTACTAACCGATCTCTTTCAGTTAACATGGTGTACGGCGAAATGCAATGCTAAATATAGGCCGACAAAACGCAGTACTCGACTGTTATGCGTGGTCAGGTTTTAATGCCCCTTTCCCCGCGCCGCTTTCCCCGCTTTCGTCTATGTTGACGCAGGGCTGTCGAGATCTAGGCCCCAAGGGCGCTTCAAATTGCATTAGACACGGTACGTAAATTTGCTAACTGAATCGGAAGGTATCTAGTCTGCTCCTGTTCACTGAACTATTGATTTCCAAAGTCATTCTCGTATTGATTGTGAGTCAGTGAACTCTGAAAGGTCAACAATTTGGAGACGTAAAGCCACTTATTTGTTATTAATCCTTCGAATGTGATTAGTACTAATGACAGACAATTACATGATGAATTTTCGAGGATTGTGATTATTTTGTTTTTTTTGGTAGTATATTCATTGATTTGAGAATAAATCGATGAACAAGCTAACCGCCAACCCGACGTAGAAACCGCTGCCAACCCTGAGGCAGGAGGAGCAGAATGCTGTAAGATCGAAGTCTCAATTGTATTATATCACAGACTTTTCAAAATTTTGAACCATTGAATAATTCCCATTATAATTTGGTACCGAAGCGGCCTGAATACTTCCCACCACAGCTATATTAACACACTTATCGCCCATCTTAAGCATGACCAAGTAAATAAAGAGTTAAACTAAACGTTAATGCGGTAGGTTGCAGCCCTAGCGTTACATAAGGGAAGGAGTATATAAGGGAGCGCGCGATGCGTGTGCTTTGTATGCACATTATGTGCGATGCACTTGCACAAAATGCAGATGTGTATCAGTCTGGGAGGGTCACTCGGGCACGAATGTGCAATCGAGTGCCGTAGGTCAGGATTTATGAGTTTCAGTAAGCGTATTGAATCTCATTATTAGGTTTCAAAGAGATTAGGCAATATGTGAATTGTTTAGGGCTGGTAGATTTATGTAAACTAGTTATGTATAGAAGTCCGATAATGTTTTTTTTATTGCTTAGGTATGTGGACGAGCTCACAGCCCACCTGGTGTTAAGTGGTTACTGGAGCCCATAGATAGCTACAACGTAAATGCGCCACCCACCTTGAGATAAGTTCTAAGGTCTCAGTATAGTATAGTTACAACGGCTGCACCACCCTTCAAACCGAAACGCATTACTGCTTCACGGCAGAAATAGGCAGGGCGGTAGTACCTACCCGTGCTCATGAGGTCCTACCACCAGTAAGCTGTAGCTATCACTTATTGTTTGAAAATTTGATTGTTTGAAACTATTTGCTCGCAACCTTTTGCACGCTGACGGAATTGTAACAGAAACCTTCTCTAGAGTAGTATTCTCTTCGGTTTTCGCAAGTATGAGTCACGAATAGACATGAAAAGACATGAAAAACTACTAATTAGTCACTTGAGTCATTGTCAGTTGTCGATGACCACGAAAACTGTATTGTATTCGAGACGTTGAAAATAATATAATGATAGCAATAAAGGCGACACTAAAACGCTGCTCTAAGTATATATACCTCTCTGGAGTGCCAACAACTGTATCAAGTTTCATCGCATTCTGAGGGAATGATTTAGGAACGCTTATATTGATTTTCAAATAGATTTATTATTTTAGAATATATAATATCGTGAAAAAGGCTAAATGGCGCTGATCGGTTAACGATGCACGTTGAATACCACGGCACATCCGTATTTAATGCCGCAGTCTCTATTATGTTAGAATAGCCTAATTAATATCCCCTCAAACTAGAACACTTCATTGCGAAATTAGGTAGGACGGTGCCAAATGCGCGGAGAACTTGTTTTACTGCTAGAACAAAAAAGTATATTTTTTTGATAAGCTAAGTATAGTATATTTAAAACATTTTTATTATCGATTTTTAATATATATTATATTTTAAACATTTTTATCATCGATTTTTTATTACAATCATATTAAATTTAATATAAACATTTTAATAATTGTTAAGTTACCTATAAATTCTTTCGTTTCTTGAAAAACAAATTGCAATGAACAATTTACTATTTTCTCGCCATAAACACAAACACCAATAAAAACAGAAATACCATCAGCAAGAATATCCTTGTGTTAAGGATCCTTTGTCTAAAGAGGTAATAAAATTTTATTTCTCGCGTAAATTACTGGCAATGTCCTTACGTCGTCCGGAATAAACAAGTTGTCACTGCCTACATGGAAATTTTGTCTTTTTGTCTCTATTTGTCAATCTTGTAGTGCCATACAAGCTTTCGGTACACCCAATGACAGCTGGATGTCTGTCAATAAAAGGGGGTTGGCGTTACACAGGTCAAGATTCTAAGTCTATCGGGAGCGGTTTTTGGAAGTACTATTTTATTAACGACTAGCCGAACTCGCCCGATTCGCTGGTCATTTAAAATTAACATTATTATTTATTGTCCAGGAGTCAAACACTCATATAAATATTAGCCTATCCATTAAATACATGTATTTTTACATGGATACCAATTTTCAAGTCAATCCAGTAAAAACTACTGTAGATTTTTATATTAGTATAGATATAGATAAATCTGATGACATGTGAATGTCTGAATGAATGCGGATCCATTGATAATTTTGGTACACCATATTGAATATATCAGGTGTATTCAATACGCATACTTTATTATGTCTGAATTTTTCCAACGCATCAGCCATCAGATTTCGTGTATGTAACCCTTACAACAGCGCTTGTCCATAGTGCGATCCCTGAGAACATTTTGATGTATTCGGATTATTATAATCATTATCATTTACTAATAACAATCAGTTATTTTCGGTAAAAAATATCACAGAGCATATTAATTTTTAACACTTTTTTGGATAATAATTGTATTTTTTTTCTTTTATGTTTCTTTAATTTTTCTTGATAGTGTAAAATTTATGAACTCTGGGTAGATGTTACCAGTTTCCGCTGAGAAACAGTTTAGAAGATTTGAAGAGTGACGCATACAAATTGCAATACTATTGAAACTCGAAAGTAGGGTTTTAAAGTAGATGGCATCTACTTACTGATAGATAGATCTGGTAGGTTCTGGTGTCTATAGGCTACAGTAATCACGCGATATTCGGTTGACCGTTAGCTACAGCAATATAAGACAAGCAAATTTTATACCTTGACAGACCCCGAGAGAAGTATAACGCATGTTGCATGGAGTACATCAACTTAAAAAAAAAGATCTCACAATGCGCCTACAAACAAACAGCGTAATTCAATCATAAAATATTCTCTTGAGATATGAAGAACCAATACACGTAAACATTCGTCTAGAAACATTTCGTAACGTGGCATTTTTTATCCGTATACATTTTAAACAAAGTCTTTTAGGAGTCACCTTGTTGAAAATAATTTTACTCGACCGTCCGAAACGACATTCAGTCAAATTTTACGTATACAAAAAAACGCGTATAACAATCACGGTAATCGTTGCATTATTTTATGATGTCTGTTGTGATGTATTTTTTTTTGTTTGTTAACAAAAAGGTAATTTTTTAAATCGATATAAAAAAGTCGATATTAACATCCAACAGCCAGTAGCTAGTCTGTATTATTTTGATTTTATTCTAAATTATGTGATTTAGTCACTATACGAATAAGGTTACTTGGTTATTACGAATTAGACGAGACGAGACGAGGAAGGAGATCAGGGTACTTCACTATTAAGTCAGTCCCTTCTTGGTTATCGAGATAAGCTCGAAGATGAAATTTAGTATATTAATCGATTTCGTATGGTTATTAAAATTTGTTATCTGTATCTATAAAAGCCGGTGTGTGAACAGCTGGACCGATTTACGGCGAAATTTATACGAAAATCTTCGATTGACTTAACATATTCACCTCCTCCTCCAACCAACCTCAAATATTCAGTACTTATAAATGAACGCCTCAGATGCAATTTAGCTTACAAACGAGGCGCCGAAATTTGAAAAACTTTGTTCCCAAAAAACTATGATTCAAGGCTATTTTTCTGTGCACAACACTAAGTATTTACACGCGTAACTCACACGAGCGCAGCACAGTGTTAGAACATTAACAAACATATTATTGCTTCATTGTATAAACACGGATTTTGTTTGTGTGAAGCTTATACAAACATTTGTTCGTTCGTGACTGGAATAAATTCAGTGAAAAAGTTGAATGTAAAAACCGAAATAATGTCAATTACTCTGTCATATACGAGTATTATCCTCCTGTATATTTCGTGACAGAGTCCATCCAAGTAATTACATATTAGTGCACAATTACTGGACATAGAGCACATAATGAGGCCACAGATCTTATTTAATCATCAAACTGAAAACCAATGGATTTTACGAGTGTTGAATACCGAGAAGTGCATTAAAGATTCGGAAATGCGAGTTCGAGAAATGTTAAATTTATTTATTTGTTTACGCTTCGTTCGTACGCGAAATAAGTGATGTAATTCTTTCGTTAAAACACGTTAATAACAATTGGCGGCTTGAAAAAAGGTGATGGAATGAATAACAACGAGGGAAGCGGTGATCTAAATACATACACAGTATACTGAATATGTACACACATACGCCCAGCCGTATCGACGCATATCCATAAATCTTAGCAGTAGCTGCAAGTGTACGGAGCCATGTAACCTCGGCTATCCCCACAACCACACAGACTACGGCCAATGTGGAACTTGACGACGGAATCTGCATTCGTTCACGGATATCTAGTGATATATAGTTTTTAGAAATTTTTCCTTACCTATTGCTGTAGTCTAGGGCTATTCCAGCTACGCCCGGACGGGTGGGCGATCTCACGGGCTCAACCTGATAGAATTTGCTAACACCAGCCCTAGTAAGAGCAGTGCTTCGCAGAATCTATCACCGGATCGAAAAACTCGGTGGGCTGCGTCTGTGGGTGTTGTAACTGTTCTCTGAACTGCTACGCGGCATTGTGCCAAAATGATGAGTACAAAGGTAGCTTTTGTACTAAATCTGGATTTTTTTTAATAGACGCGTATGTCAAATACGATTAACTTGTCTCGTAAATTCGTGATCACAAGATGTCGAATGGAAAATAAATTTTAAAATAGATTATCAAATAATTTAGCTAATGTAGTTAGTATTAATAATGCCTAAAATCGCTACGAAACTAAAAGAGCAATAGGTATGCGTTAGATAGCTTTGCGTCAAGTCAGCGGTTTGACTCGCAAGTTAAAATAGTGATAGAATTTGTGTTTGCGTTAATTGAGTCGTGTACTTGGCGGCCGATAGTGGCCATTACGTTAGAACTACGGCAAATAAGGCCGCTCGCAGAACATACCGAAGGTGACAGAGGTCATTGTTAATTGGTAACAATCACAGCATTAGCAGGCGTTGCGTAAGCGAGTGTCGTTTACCCCGTGGCCTTCGGATCGCTTCCCGCTTCGCTCGTCACTACCGGTATCACCTCATTGACTATGATGATTCGAATCAAATTTCTACTCAAATAAATTGCTATTCGAAAATGATATTTCTTCTTTTGCATTAATGTTTAATGTTCTATAGCATAGAGGAAGAGGTAGACCTAAGAAGAAATGGATGGATTGTGTGAAAGACGATATGGGTAGGAGGGGAGTGAGCGAAGAAATGGTATATGATAGAAGAGTATGGAAGGAGAAAACATGTTGCGCCGACCCCAGGTGACTGGGAGAAGGGCAGGATAATGATGATGATGATGTTCTATAGCATCAAGAAGGCAAGCAAAACTTTCCTTCAAATTAACATCGTCTATTGTGATATTCGTAACGACTAAAGAAATATTAATAACACTGGAACTGGCACTGATCTAAATTTAATTAAAAAATGCGGTAAATAAAATGTGTGGGCTTAGTACTTTTTCTTAACAGCAAAGGTTTTTTTTAATGAAAAAGTTGCCTAATACAAAAGAAATAAATGACAAAGTCATTTGACCTACTTTTTATTTATTTTGCAATTTGAATTAAAAAAGCAACTAAACGTAGAAAACATCGATATCCAATAATACAGAAATAGAAATTGCATAGACATTTTCCAGAATTCATTAACCCGAGCGCCTTCGACTGAGCCTGTTTGAATGGTTTTGAATATTAATCACGTTTCCTTGTATTGTCTTTCTTCGAATTTATAAGTGGCTACTTCCAATAATTCCATGATTTGTGTTTTCTTATTGCTTTTCGATTCACGGTAGACAAAGGCTCGATTGTGGCCCAACGGATTACTGATGTCCAAGATCAAACAGCATCAAGTTGTCTATATGCCAACCAACAAACCCTTCTGTATTCTGATTCGCCGTCTTTAGTACCAACATTTCTTATTCTCTGATTGAATTAACAATACAATTACGACACATGTATTGTATGGAGTGGATATAATAAGTCATCTGTGAACTAAAGTTGTTCAATATAAAATAACCCAGGCACTAATTTTTGTTAGTCGCGCTTAAGTCTTAAAACCTTGGCTTATTTAAGTATTAAGATTTCTCATTACGATTTTTTGTTCCTGTTTAGTCGTCTTAATAAATCAACATTTCAAACGAACAAAAACTAATAAAAAGAAAACAAAGTTAATAAAGCACAGCGCAGAATTTAAACAGTAACTCAACTACTTATCTCAGACTTTCGACAATGCACAGCACGCGCACTAATACGCCATTGACACGGTTTGTGATGGACCTCGATGTCATTTCGAGACCGTCACGTCTCGACACGTGCGTGCCACACATTCAGTACAAAGCTTGCACAACATTCCACATACAACAGTGTAAAATGATAATCATCCTTTTAGTAGTTAGTATACTTAAGAAAGTTGATCCGACTCGAACGCACTTACTGCATTTTAATCACTAAATAAAATATAAATAAAATTGCGTGGCTCGCTGTAATTGACTAGAAAGAAGAATGGTCGTCAATAGAAACCATTATAGGCCATTTAAACTGAAATGACGCTACGAATTTTAAGCCGACCAATAAAATACTTTTCTAATATTCACAAATAAATGCTTGTGTACGTGTGTGTGTCAATACGTATGAAATATAGTCACAGACGTGTCCGGTCAAATGGATTCGAGACGCGGCGTCCAGCGGTCACAGAGCACTAGCAGCGTTTATTTCAAGGGCGAATTTCAGTTATATTACCGTTATACTGTTTCACTGTGACGCAAATGTTTATTTGGCGGAAAAACTTTATTTATTGCTGCCCTTACAATATTGAGCTTCCTCGACGAGATTCTTACCTTTATTTTCGTTATAAGAATTTAATTTTGTTTAATTTATTTAATTAATTTTTAATGTTAATTTATTTGTTTACAGATTACAACGCTGCCCCGCTGTTCGCCTCTGAAAACGCCTCCAGTGGTAAGTGTTGAATGTTAGAGCGTGTTTTTTTTATATTGTTAGTTACTTTGCTGATATCATTTATATTATATACACAGACTCTCCAACTCATGCTATTTTAGCTATCTCGGACATGACATAGAAATCTCAATTGTATTGCAATAACAGACGTAAAACTGAACAAGATCTTGACTGCAATATTGAGATTTCTATTATTCTTACGGGCTCACTGCATCCTTCACTTTCTACAGAGAAAGTAATATGTCAAAGATATTTTATTTGCTGAATGTAGGAAATAGTATCGATCAATTAAAAATTGTCTTTTCTTGTGTATTTTTTAGAAAATTGGGTATGCTATAAACAAAACCTATCAAGCTAATCTAGATTGAATACGCACAACCCACACGGTGTTTCAAAACGACACACAACGTACGAAAATCACCATCTATATATCCTGAATTTACATAATTAAACAATAAATTAATCTAGTTGGAAGATACAAAAATTTTTTTCCTCGAAAAATTGTATGAAGAGTAAAAGGGTTTTTTTTTTAAAATGGCGGAGAACACTTTTTTTTACGTTCTTTCCAATTGTTTTTATTTACGTTCTTTCCATTTCAAAAAAAAATTCTTTTCAAATAATTTTCTGTTTTCGATTAATAATGTGTATCTTTGATATCAAATACCGGACACCACCGCCACCGGAGTAGAGTTCATCCATACTACCTGGAGCCACTGCGGTCATCCACAGTGCGTTTCCAAAGGTATTTTTTGCCACGTACCATCCGGCTATGGAATGAGCTCCCCTCCACGGTGTTTCCCGAGCGCTATGACATGTCCTTCTTCAAACGAGGCTTGTGGAGAGTATTAAGCGGTAGGCAGCGGCTTGGCTCTGCCCTTGGCATTGCTGAAGTCCATGGGCGACGGTAACCACTCACCATCAGGTGGGCCGTATGCTCGTCTGCCTACAAAGGCAATAAACAAAAAATAAAAAATAAAACCAATGGTTTTGGGGTATGCCCTAACCTTGCTTGAATTATGCTATTCAAGCTCAATACATTATCACAATTTCAGCTTCCAAATTCGTTCCGTGGGTACATCCTGTATGTGTGTTTAAAACGTATTGTAGTTCCGTATGAAAATTTATTTTTACTAATCTCTGGGCGTAATCTACGTTCAGAGGGATAGGCACCATTCTGCCTATTTCTATTCGAAATTAATTCGCGTTGGACGATAGACTACTCGCTATTTATCGAGACAAAACAGAAGTAAATTATATACAATATTTTTGTATAATTTTATTCAATCGCAAATAACATAACGAGTTTCTAACAATCAATCAACATAATGTACACAATAAATACATCGTGGGCGGATATTTTTTGGTTCCCTAGCAAATTTACTTTACGTCTTATATTATCGATATAAATTACCCACAATCCATTATTTTCTTTATTGAAATATTAAGCCCGATATAAAATATACAGCGACGCGGAGGCGTTGTTAATACGCCATAATGTAAGTTAAAAGCCCACAGCTTAACATTTGTGTTGAAAGCATCAGCCCATCAGCCTTTCACAAACGCAGAGTCAGATATTAGCAATTACTGTTAGACACGGGTAGGTACCACTACCCTTCCTATTTCTGCAATAAAACAGTAATGTGTTTCGGTTTGAAGGTTAGAGCAGACGTTTGTGTAGGTATATAATAAAACTGAGACATTTAATTCTCGCCGGATTTTCTCAGTGGGTCGCGATTTCGACCCTCTCACAGCTCGACGAGCTCACAGCCCACCTGGTGTTAATTGGTTACTGGAGCCTATAGACATCTACAACGTAAATGCGCCACCCACCTTGAGATATAAGTTCTAAGTTCTCAGTATAGTTACAACGGCTACCCCACCCTTCAAACCGAAACTCATTACTGCTTCACGGCAGAAATAAGCAGGGTGGTGGTGATACCTACTCGTGCGGACTCACAAGAGGTCCTACCACCAGTAGATAATAATAATTTTCCTCAACAGTTCAAACCCGACAGACTTTTAAAGATGAAGCTTTGTTTCGATACTCTCTTGAAGACAAGCTCGATCCTCTTCAAGACTAATCGGCTATAATTTTTTTAAATTTCGAATCAGCAATAACAATTAAACACAATAACAACTATTCATAGAATTGCAAAAGAAATACAAAGCATTTATAAAACGTTTATAAATAACCATTCGCGTGTGTAAAACCCATTATAAGGACCCAAATTACGAAGTAAAAGTTACACGACCAGATTATCTTTTGGAATTTTTGATAAAACACGTTAAGCATATTTTTGTTTTTTTGTACAAACGTATTTTTCTAGTGCACGTTCATAACCTGAGGTCGTTGAACCCATTTCAAAAAATTTATGACCCTGATTTTAATTAGTCTCCATGGTCGGTCCCCTTACGTTAATTGTTAACCACGGTCATTCAATTTGAGCGCACAGATAAAGTAGAATGGATTTAAAACGAAACAATAATAATAATTACTAGCTGAACCGGCAGACTTCGTAGTGCCTCAATCGATAATATAAATACACGACAAACAAAAGAAATCCGTCTGAAGGCACACATCAAAGGAAAAACAAAATTGTTATTTTTATTTAATTCCGGGCATTTTCATATTTATCTACCTTTTAAACCTCTGGACTAACACAAATAATTTAAGACCAAAATTAGCCAAATCGGTCCATCCCTTTTTGAGTTTTAGCGAGACTAACGAACAGCAATTCATATTTATAAATTTTAAGAAGAAGATTATAGGGAACAAGACACACGGTCACGGTCTAATATTCCCTGTACCATGGGAACCAGAAACCGTATACCAACTAAATTACGTTCAAATATATAAATCTATAGGTATTAAACACCCAGAAAACAAACAAACTCGTTCATCACACGAATTGCCTGATTTGGACAGCACCCAGCATCAGAAGCGCTAACTACTGTACCATCGAGTCGGTCACACGATATATGATAACGAAGAAGAAATGTTACGTCGATTTAAATTGATAGAGAGACTATTTCAGCATCTCCTTGACGTGTAGGTGAGCTCACGGGGCTCAAACCGGGAGTGTTGCTAACACTGGCCCTAACAAGAGCAGTTCTTCGCAGGAATCTACCACCGGATCAAAAACGCCACCCACTGAGAAGATCCGGCGAGAAACGCAATGGGCTGTGTCTATGGGTTAATTCACTCGTCGAGCCCTTCATCGCAAGCGACGCGGCGACGGGTTCGGCGAGAACGGTGACCGGTGCTTGAAATTGCGTAATCAATAGGAAACGTACTAGACTATCGATTTTAGCGTCCATAGCTGTGCCCATTAAATTATAGTCCACCAAGCACCAATCGCCTAATCGATCGTTAGACTTTCATTCGGATTCCGCGAATCAGTAATCGATTCTAAAACATCGACTCATTCAAATATACGACGTTCGGTCATCACTAACGCAAGGACCGTCCGAATAACTGTTATCTGTTCGTGTGCAATTAATAAAAACCCATTTACAATAACATAATAAATAAGATATGTAATGATGACATAATAACAGCGAACTGATAAGAAAATGTCGCGATAAAACGTTAAGTTCGTCGTCACCTTGAGATATACGAAATAAATAAATACATTTGATTTGTTATGATTTGTGGCGTGGTTGAAATGATATCGCATATATTAATGAAATATTTCTACTCGTGAATTGATACGCGCTTTAAGTTTTTGTTTTTAAATATTGCTTATATGGGTGATCGAGCTCACGGCCCACCTGGTGCTAAGTGGCTACCGGAGCCTATTGATATTAACAAATTTAATGCCCCACCCACCTTAAGACATTCATTCTAAATCTCAATTACATAATACAACAGCTGCCCCACGCTTCAATTCGGAATGCATTACTGCTTCGCGGAACGAATAGGCAAGGTGGTATGGTACCAACCCATGCGGGTTCACAAGACCTCCTACCATCAGTAAAACTTGACTTCTATATAATTCTAAATATTCAATTGGTTACAACACGACTGACAAAATCTTTGGGCCAAAATAAGTAAAGTAGATAATATGATATTCCCATCATAGTCACATTATAATAATATTATTATATATCCTGTAAATTGTGTCGAAATGTTGGATAACTTTCAAAAGGACTTCTTTCCGATTTTCCTCAGTATTGTGTCATATTTTGTGGACTATTTAAAAGCTTTTGCAAAAGTTTACTTCAATGAAAAAACTTTGTTGATCGTATCGGTTTTGCGGTGGTAAATATGCCTAAAGGCCGAAATAAAACACAAATACCTATAAATAAACCCATTTTGTGCGTTGAATACAATTTTACTGTATCTCATAGATATTTGCGGTTTTGTTCTGCGCCTTGTGATATTCGTAGGTTTTGTTCGTTTCATCGGCTATAATAGTTGAAGTTTCAAACGTCTTATTGTTTTCGTGATCCCAAATGATATTAAACCTTACGATTAATGATATTAAACATTCAAAGCACTATAAACTCTTGTAAGATGTTAAATGTTTTTTTCCTTTGCTGAGCTGATCGGTTCAAAGTGCAATTCACGTGTTAAAACACGTCACAAATTGATTTCTCATGCCATCATTTGTTATTTAGTGTTAAATCACCCTGCTAATAATGGCTTTGAATAGCATGTTTCAATGTAATTATTGTTTTTGTTTAAAATATTATGTTTCGAAAATAACAAACCAATGTCTGATATGTTGTACTTTTTGGAGAATTCGACATGATTCAGAATTCGACATTGATGTAACGACTGATATTCCAGTTATTATTATGGTAATAAATCAAATACTTAGTATTTATTATATTGAGCATAATATGCTTAGGATCAGTACAGAATATCGTATAAAGGGCCTCTTTGGTTAATATAAGTAATAATACTTAGAGCTTCGAGATTCAATATCAATATTAAAATCTGTTTCACATAAAAATTTACAGCAGAACGTTTTCAATCGAACTCTCATAGTTACACTTTTCGCGGAAAATTTGTCTGAACTTTGGAGTTTCACAGCTAGATTATATTTAAATACTACACATATTTTACCGCACCAGAGGCGTAAGTTAGTCCGTGATCTGTTAAATTCAACATTACAAACTGTATCTGGTTTCAACGTATCATATTTATCTTTTGCCACCATTTCTCTAGCATGCTTTTTTTAAGCTAATTGATCTTTTTTTTTATTGCTTAGATGAGTGGACGAGCTCACAGCCCACCTGGTGTTAAGTGGTTACTGGAGCCCATAGACATCTACGATGTAAATGCGCCACCCACCTTGAGATATAAGTTCTAAGGTCTCAAGTATAGTTACAACGGCTGCCCCACCCTTCAAACCGAAACGCATTACTATGCTTCACGGCAGAAATAGGTTGGGTGGTGGTACCTACCCGTGCGGACTCACAAGAGGTCCTACGACCAGTAAAATTATCTATCTATCTACAGATCTATTTAATGTGTCGGTCTAAACGTTTAGTTCTGTTGTCAAGTTATGAAAATTCTCGAAATCAAATCGCATTCTCCGAATCGAATCACATTATACATCAAGCATATATATATAATCACGTGTCCGAAGACAAGATGTAGGACGAGCAGCGATACCAATGTGATTGCAGCGATTCTTCCAATACAAGCCGATAGGTCGTTAACCTACATAGATAACGTTATCGGGCCGCGCGCCCTGCCTACATACTTCCTTTAATACGGACGGATACGGACCCATTCAAATAGTGAAGATTTACCAATTATGTTTAAGTGAAGCGCTTTTTTTCCCCTGCCTATGTTCCTTCTCCTTGACGTGTAGGTGAGCTCACGAGGCTCAAATCTGTTGCTGACATTGGCCCTTGCAAGAGCAGTGCATCGCAGAATCTACCACCGGATCGGAACCGCGGCCCACTGAGAAGAACCGGCGAGAAACTCAGTGGGCTGTGTCTATGGGTTAATTCGCTCGTCGAGCCCGTCGTCGCAAGCGACGGATTCGACGAGGACGGTGACCGGGTGAAACGCAATGACATAGCTAATGCTTGCTTTCTAATGTGCGTGTGGCTACTGGCTGTGTTATGGACACAGCCGTTTGTTGTACGTGAATACGTCTCGTAATGGGTAATAGTTTCTATGTAAAATTTTATTATTTATGTATGTCATAATCCCAAGAAGTCCTGTTGTCCGCATTCATTATTTTACGTTGCCGGCACTGCTTGACTCGATCATATGGTGTTTTATTGGTACAGTATTTTAATTATTCTTTATGTATACATTTTTTTATTACGTCATGATAGCCAACATTCATTTCAGAGATCGATGGAATTCTAAGCTTGGTTTCATTTTAAGCCATCGCAGACAAGACGTCCGACGTATTAATAAAAAGCGATGTGAATTTATCAGTGTTCAAAGCCAGGAGGAGGCTACAAAATTTTCTAAAAAGCTAAAAACATACCTAACTAAAGCGTACTCACGAATGACTTCAACTCTAAAAAAAAAAATAACATAACGTATTCACATCAGTTACTGCTGATTACGTATTGTTTTGGAAAATTGGTACCGACCTATGTGACTTGAACACCGTCATAGTCGCATTTCTTGATTGGAGCACACCAGACATATTTTCCTTTAACCCACAGTGACTTGTGTATTTTTTAATATAATTATTGCGTATAATTTCCATTTTTTTTATTTTCTTTTATTGCATGGTGTTAAGTGGTTACCGGAGCCCATAAACGTAAATGCCGCCACCCACCTTGAGATATGAGTTCTAAGGTCTCAGTATAGTTACAACGGCTGCCCCACCCTTCCAACCGAAACACATTACTGCTTCACGGAAGAAATAGGCAGGATGGTGGTACCTACCCGTGCGGATTCACAAGAGGCTCTACCACCAGTGATTACACAAATTATCAATTTTGCGAGTTTTATTTTTATTACACGATGTTATTCCTTCAATCGTGAACATTTGTTAAGTGTGTATTTCATTAGGAAAGTTGGTACCATTGCATCGCTCGACACGAATGCACCGGACGTTTTATCTTTTATGCCACGACGACTTCAAAATAGCCAGACAAACTTATCGATTTAGAATAGCTTGTACCGCATTTATAATCAGAATAGTTAGACAGCTAGCTCTTAAAACAAATACAAGAGACCTCAGATATTACCTAGCATTCATTATCAAGATTTAATTAGAAAAATGAACAAAGTATAATAACATCGTATTTTACTTTCAGAATGAAAGTAGAAAGCTTTCGTAGATACAATCTAGACTGTAATTAAGTATGATGAAATAAAAACTATGTATTGGTTTTAATTACAGTTTTGTTTTACCTATAACATTAGTGTGTTTCTTTATAGTAAATAAGTGACATTGACGTGCAAGTACTCAAATAATAATTAAATATTGTCGAGTGGTCTTTATTTTTTAATAAAATGAATACATTTAAACTATATTCAATATATCTACGTACATATATCAAACGTGTACTGATCGATCACAGAATAAAATATACTAGAGGTCCCGCAGTAGTCGAAATTCGACTATAATTAATTGAAATTTTGTTTATATTATGATTGTATTTTATACTTTCACAAATTCCGCCAAGACTACACTATAAAAAATATTAACAAAGACAAACAATAATGAATCTCAATTTGACAACAGACATCAAGAACAAAAGTTTGACAATAAATAGTATGCATGCGTGTGTGCGTCAAATACATGGTATGTAGTGTGTGTAATGTTTTCTTTATTGATTTAATGTATATTTTATGCATTATTTTAAAAATTCGCCCGGTCCTTGTGGATTGGGTGAATCGTGACAGAGGACGCCTCACTTTCCGGCTCACGCATGTGCTCACTGGGCATGGTTGCTTCGGTAAGTTCCTGCACCGGATCGGAGCCGAGCCGACGGCAGAGTGCCACCATTGTGGTTGCGACTTGGACATGGCGGAGCACACGCTCGTTGCCTGCCCCGCATGGGAGGGGTGGCGCCTCGTCACGAAAATAGGATACGACTTGTCGTTGCCCAGTGTTGTAGCATCGATGCTCGACGACAACGAGTCGTGGAAGGCGATGCTCGACTTCTGCGAGTGCACCATCTCGCAGAAGGAGGTGGCGGGGCGCGTGAGAGACGCACAATCCCGCCGCCGTCGAGCGGGGGCCAGGGACCGGCGAGGGGGGCCTAAGAAGACGACGTGCAAGCTGCTCTGCACGCGTTTTACGCAAGAGCATCCGGGTGATGGAAGGCCGGCTATCCTCGACCATCTGGTCCAGCGGGGTATTCCGTAGGATAGCTCACTCTAACCGGCGCCATCTAGGCGGGCTTCGGATAGCCTGCCGACCGAGAGGGCTGGTGGTCGTGGCGCCGACGACCACTGGTCCGGCGTTCCCATGGGGAGGGTGATGGGAGAGATGTGCTTCGCACTAAACGCTTCACTTTCCTCCCTTTGCCTCTTCATGAGTTTTGTCTCATGCGAGGTTTGGACGTTGGTTGTTGAGCGACAGGAGGTTTTAGTCAGTTCGACTCTGACATGCTCCGCTCTCTATCCCCAGTGGAGGGCAGAAGTCCGGCAATTTCCTCCTGACCAAAAAAAAAACCTCCGTCCGCGCAATTTTCGTAAAAAGGGATACAAAGTTTTTGCTTCACGTATTAATATATAGATTACAGAAACAAAGAAATGCCAATATTTTGTTTCATGAAGTACCTACAGAAAATATTATGGACCTGGTTGAGCGGACGCCATGAGACATGAGGTTATAGTCTCAATTATATTAGACAAGGCACGACACCTCCGCGGCAGAAATAATCACGTATGTAGTAATTGTGCGTCACGATAAGCCATGAACTTAAAACATGAAAACTACATTCAAAAACATAATATATAAAAAACATATTCTTTCTCTCCTTACAAATGCCGGACAAGTTATTTATAGAGCCAAGAACATGAAAGACGCATCGCTTGAAATATGTGCATAGTGAATTGTTTGTCAACTCCCCGGATGTCAGTCGTTCCAAAACGAATAAATGGATGTAGTTAAGCACGAGTGACCCAGCCCACGCAAATGTTATTATGAGATATTCATACTTGAAGTTTAGCGTGTCTTACAATAATCCCGCTGAAATTACTAAATTGTGCTCTTTTAGATCTTTCCAAAGTTCATTAATTTATTTTTCTCATTATTTTTTTTTTATGTCTTGAACTGTTTCAAATATTTTTTAATGATGGTTCGTCAATGGATGGACACTTCTGTATTTCCAATAACTCGACCTAAAAACAATGTATAAGACTTACCCTTTTTTCCCTTAATAAATTCATCATAGGATTGATTCGAGAAAATTTTACTTGGTAAATAGCCCAGGTGCGTTCGTTACTAAGGCTTTTAAATAAATTTTGTAGGGACTAGTTTTTATCCATGACTTCTGTTCCAATAAACTTTTGGTCTTCTCGATTTAGATTTCAGACCAATGCGCTTTATTAGCCTGCATAGTCATGACTTATTTCATTTCGATTTTATAACTGAAGTTTTAGTGGAGAAATGTAATTAACGACTGTCTTAATTTTTATTAGATCATTAGACTAGTTTCTTATGAATTTTTCAATGAATGCTCCGTAAATCAGGTAACAGTAACAAAGCTATAAATAAGCTTCTTGATTTATATAACTCAACTAGCCGCACTCGCCCGCTTCGCTGCGCATTTAAAATTAACATTATTATTTATTGTCATTATTATTAGGGAATCCAACACTCATATAAATATTAGCCTATCCATTAAGTACATGTATTTTCTACATGGATACCATGTTTCAAGTCAATCGGATGCATGGTTCAGTAGTTATAATGAAACATCCGTAAAAACCACTGTAGATTTACATATTAGTATAGGTTAAAAGGCAGCTTTTATTTTCACAAGCTCTTTTAAGTAAGCTAAGCCTTAACTTTTAAGTAAACTAAACCTTAAACCTAAAAATATGTAGTTTTTTACAGCTACAAATTTTAATAAAAGTTACATATAAAATTTCTTTCCGTCATCTAAAAATATTGAAACATTCATAAACCAAAGCGTCATTGTTATATTTTTATCGTTCGAATAATAAATATTATTATGAAAATTGATGCATCTGGATGTGCGTCAATGGACGTCGAAACGGTTGTCTTACTCGTGTCATCTGAGTACCGTTGCAGTGAGTGTCATATGCGGTGTGTGAGTAACATGAATATTTATGCTATGAAATATTCATATCTTAAGAGTCCCAACTGTTTCGAATTACAGATATTGTTTATAAATCCATAGCTCCTTTATGGGTATTTTATTTAAATGAAGATTTCTAAAGAAATTCATCGGAATAGAACACTGTTGTGGAAAACATTGTTCGAAGAGTTTAATTTTTTGATCTACATTGATTGCTTCGACGCATTGAAACTAAATAAAGGAAAATGATAAATAAACATTTGTCCGTTGTAATTTTAATTGTGCTCTGTGGCTTAATGCGAGTTTTTTAACTTCTCGATCGCGTGAAAGTTAACTCAAATTTGTATGGAGTTGGAAAAGCTTCCCTTCGTTTGCCGCTAGGGGCGCTATTCAAACTCCATACAAATTTGAGTTAACTTTTACGCGCTCGAGAAATAAAAAAAAAACCCGAACTAAGCACACTGATACAATTCAAAACACGTAATTAATGTGTTCGCTTAAACTCACTATAACCAAAATATGATCGTATTTTTAGTCTAGTCTTTTGCTTAGGAATTGTGCCGACGGATTCCAGTTACGCTCTAGGCTTGTGATATCGATGGAGGACTCCTGTACCTACTAATATTGAACTTTGGAGATAAATAAAAATTAAATGTTATATTTCTAGTGTCAATAGATATTTTTTTGTTTTATTTGTGGACGAGCACACAGTTTACACTTTGTTAAGTTACCTGAAGCATATCACGACCAGAATGCGGACTTTAGACACGAAATCAAATTCCTAGTCGTATCGTAACCCTAACATCAGAAACCAGTTTGTGTGTATTACAATTCCACCAGATGGTATCGGCATGACACATTAGCGACTCCAGATCGAGATCCCGATCGTTTATCACGTACGTAGACCCTTTTACTTCGCTAACCGAGCTATTCGCTGACAAATAGTGAGTAGAGGTTCTGAGACGTGAATTGTCGCTGCCTTATATAATAAAATGGAAATACATTTTATAAATTATATTCTAAGACTATTTTTGACACAGTCGGGTCAACGAACTCACGGGCAGTCTGATGTCAGTTACCGAAGCTCACATGGCTCCGTGAATGCCATTACCTTCCTTGACACATGAAGTCGAAGCCTCAACTGTATAGTATAACCCTTCAAACTAGAACGTATTACTACTTAGCCGCAAAGATATAATTCTGTGGTACTCACTGATATGGGCTGTACGCCAGTGATCACATAAGTACATACATCACATGATGTTATTCCCGCATCGTCATTCGTAAAGACGTGCTTAGTACGTATTCTCTTCCTGTCTGCGGGATTTTTGCACCGGTATAGCCGGATATATATTATTGCTCATGTGAAACTGACGTGCGCCGACGTATCGGAATGGCTAAAAGTGCGATGTCTCAGCTACAGAAGATCTGGAAGAATAGAGGAATAGGCCTGAAAACTAAAACCAGACTGGTGCGGACTCTTGTTTTCTCTATCTTCTTGTATGGAGCTGAGACATGGACGTTGAAAGCAGCAGACCGAATGCGCATCGATGCTTTCGAAATGTGGTGTTGGAGACGCATGCTAAGATTTCCGTGGACAGCCTTCCGGACTAACGTGTCGATATTGAAGCAACTGGGCATCAAAATCAGACTGTCTACTGTATGTCTGAAGCGGATCCTCGAATATTTTGGTCACATTGCGAGGAAAGACGGCGATAACCTGGAAAAACTTATGATCACAGGGAAAGTTGAAGGCAACAGATCTAGAGGCCGCAGCCAGACTCGTTGGTCCGATCAGATCCGCACCGCTTTGGACAGTACAGTGTACAGCGCGCTGCATGACGCCGTGGACAGGGGAAAGTGGAAAAACATCTTAAGATTGAAGCTCATGGGTGATGGTGGTCACGACCCTCAGACATGAGGAACACGACTCGAGGAGGAGGAGGATAGCCGCAACGATTACACCGGGTGTCTCATATTTTTACGTTTACGGAGTCTTCAAAAGCTTTTGAAGCTTCAAAAAATTTTGCTATTAAAATGTTTTTGTTTCTAGTATCGAGTCCTGGTATGAGTATTATGAGCCCAAACTGAATGAACTGAACTCGAACTGCGATTTCGACCTCAAAGTTGGTGATAAAATTCACGTTCCGATTGATCATGCCAACGTTCTTCCATCGAGCATATTAAAAAATAATCTCCATAAAAAAAATCCAAAACAGCTATGAAGATACATTAAATTTTGTTCTAAATTATACTGATACAAACCGCTTTTACCGCTTAATCTCATGTTTATTTATTTTATTTTAATTTTATTGTTTCCGCCGTTCCGAATACTTTACAATTCACGTGGTCGTGGGTAAATAGGCGTTATTCGTCAAAATTAGAATTATAATTCTAACAGGAAACCGGTAACAGCACCTAATTTCTTGGCTCTCGAACATAGATCTTGCCAAGTTAAATTCATTGTTCGAATTGTACGAAGATTCCTCTCGTGACTTCAGTACTCCGTCAATCAATGTCACAGTAGTAATTTGATTAAATCAAGCTCAACTGTTCTTGATAATTCGCAATCATCTACTTTCCAATCATATTTTATGTTGTTATATATCCTATATGAAAGAATAATGCTTATATTTTTTTGGTTTATGAACTACTCAAATCACTGCTGTACGTATTTTTTTATCAAAACTGATAGCTACCACCAACACTCGACGAGTTTATCCAGTGTCTTGAAAAAACTAATTAATCTAAATGTGAGGCCTACAAAGATTGGGCAATAGTGTTTCTCTGAGTATATGAGGAAACTGTGATCGTAAGCTGCCTTTACTAGTAAGGCGTCTTGTGAGCTCTCACGCATAGCAACCACCATCCTAGCTAATTCTGCCGCGGAGCAATCGTGCATTCGGGCTTGAAGAGTGGGTTAACGGTTATACAATACAATTGAGACCTGTACTTGATGAGTTAAGGTTGGTGGGATTCTCTTCTTCCTTCTCAGCGCAGTACCGCAGCCCTCGAGCCGGGGTCAGAGGAGGTCGTTGGTTCAGATCCGGCCCTTGTGACAAGGCTGTCTCTTTCCAATGATGGTCATGAGACGTGGGCCGAGGCTGCGCTGCACGCTACAGACCTTAAGCGCGATGGTGCGATATAGGAAGATGGGACAACCTAGTCACAGCTGCAGTCCGCAGTGTGGCACTCTTTGCCTTTATCGCCGACGTTGCTGGACGTACTGTGGAAGAACAATCCGGTCGGTGGCATATTGTGTTCCCACCCGGCAGGCTGGTTCTGACGGCCTTCTGTACCGCGGAGACCGGACATCGGGTGAGAGTGTGCATAGGAAGTCGTTTGGTATGTAGGAGGCCCTAAAAACATCATGGGGCCCGCAGTTCGCTCACAACATCTGCGAACCAGCAAGACCAACATACACCGCGCACGCCTTAGACATATAAACCTCATGTATGATTAAGGATTCAAGGCGGCATTCACGTTGTGATGTCTATGAGCTTCGAAATCCATTCAACAGAAAGTGACAAACAATTATAAAAATTAACGAAAAATATAAACGAATATTTTGCGGTCGTAGCTAAGCCGTAATGGCTTTATTATATGTATTAAGATTGTCGCTACTTATAGTTTAATTCTCACATCAACTTAAATAATGTTTTCCTAGTGCTTGACAACAGATCGTATCGCTACAGTGACCGCTTGTGTCGTAAGATTGCTATATTACATAATTTTACTCAAAAAATATGGTATTATTCTATTCGAATATTCCAAAATGAAGTAATATTTTTTTGACAATAGATTTCTTTGAGATTTTTGCCTCAATTAACCTGAAAAGATATTGGAGTATTCAATCCCATACTCGCACGAGTAATCGGCAAGAAGAAATATCGCTTCGTCATACGTGTTCAAGAAATTGTAAGTTCGGTATGTGGAAAAGTGAGGATGATAATAATCCTACAAATCGTTCATCGCAAATCTTGTATTTAGTTCTAAAACAAGCGACAATCGTAACGCCAGTGTATCTTCAAAAAATAAAAAGTTTGGTCCCGATTTCCAACTCAATTTCTTGTAGCATTCGGGTGTGTCTGTAATATGTAAATAGATATTTAATTGTATAAAATACTAGCTTTTGCCGCGACTTCGTCCCCGTGGAATAGTTACTTTGGCGTATATCTACATTTAGCGTAAGCTCTCAAAAAGGAAAAATTTTGAAACATTATTTATTAGTGCTCCGCTTGGTCCTATTGGTGTTAGCATGATGTTATATAGCCTTATAGCCTTCCTCAATAAATGATCTGTTTGAACCTGAATGAATTTTTCAAATCGGATCAGTAGTTCCTGAGATTAGCGCGTTCAAACAAACAAACTCTTCAGCTTTATAATATTAGTATCGATTTATAGTACATGAAATCTGGCTCTGGATGACCGTGTGTGATTTACACCGAATTATGTATTTGTTTAACATTACGAACCCCTTCTCAACCGATTTTTGTCGGGTCTTGTTCACTTAATCTGTTTACTGTTTCGGCCCACGTGCCACCGAGAAGATTTTATATCCCAGAAGATCAAATGCTCCTACACTTCCTTTTCCAGCCTGTAATCTGTCTCAAATGTGAATCCCGATTGAAGATTATTAATCTCTTTACACGATAGCGTCGGGTAATAAATATTCGTGGGTCGACCTTTCGTCAAAGGTGACATGGTTACACTAAGGTTGGGCTGAAACACCATCGGCGTCGGCTTTATGAATGATGTCACGTAACACGGTCATTGTCTCCTGAAATACAATCCGAGTGTTTTGTTTGCCCAAAAACAAAAGAAGCGAGACCTGTGTACATAATAATATGTTTCAATTTGATGTATATTATCCTGTTTTTGTTTACTGAGTTGTACATTTTGACGCACAGTTTTTTTCTATTTTATTTTCCGTTGGCATCGTTAACAATTTAATTTTTGTTAAAAGTTCCGGCACAAGCGTCCCGGTCAAAACCGTCAACCGTCATAGTGAATATTTAATTCATTAACAATTTGGTAGGGCCTCTTGTAAGTCCGCACGGGTAGGTACCACCACCCTGCCTATTTCTGCCGTGAAACAATAATGTATTTCGGCTTGAAGGGTGTGGCGGCCGTTGTAACTATACTGAGACCTTGTAACTTATATCTCAAGTTGGGTGGCGCATTTACGTTGTAGATGTCTATGGGCTCCAGTAACTACATAACGCCAGGTGGACTGTGACCTAGTCCACACATTTAAGCAATAAAAATAAAATAAAAACGTGATTGATGCCCTTACATAGCTTAGTTAGTGTATTTTGTCATTACTCTTCTAACCAGATATCATTTACTCAACTATTGTGGTGTGTGAAGCACACCGACTTTTTTTAATTTTTTATTTATTGCTTAGATGGGTAGTCGAGCTCACAGCCCACCTGGTGTTAAGTGGTTACTGGAGCCCATAGACATCTACAACGTAAATGCGCCACCCACCTTGAGATAAGTTCTAAGGTCTCAGTATAGTTTTCCACAAACTCGCTCTCTCCGCTTTAAATTTCCCACGGCTGTCACTCGCTTGTTCCGGGAGCCGTTTCCCAGCTGTTCCGGGAGCACATATCGCTGTCCCGTCTTCGGGTAGGTCAGGCTCAGTCCCGGGCGAGAGAAAACGAGAGTACGCGAACCAGTTCAAGTGCAGTGGTGCGAGGGGAGGGGTGCGTGACCCGGTCACAGCAACCTCAACCTCTTATTGAGTTTTCCAACTGATGTCACGCGTAGATTCGTGCTCAGAGGTACACGATACATACATGTAACAAAAATCCTTTATAAATCAAAACCTACTATTTATCAAAACCAACTATTTAGCTTAAAAAAAAGTTTTTTTCATTTTTGTCATTCAGTGGAAAGAGAGTTCCGTTTGGTTTAATATAATAATAGTGTTTAATTTTTTATATTAATTTTAATAGAGATTGAGGGCTTTAAATGTCGTTTTCTTATTATATCACAGAAAAAGCAATTAAGTCTTTTATTGTTTATTATACACATCCATACGTAGAGTTAATTCATGCATGGTATCAGTAGTTATAAATATTTTATGAACAGATATGAGTACAAGGGCTATTTTGATAATATCCTGAAAAGAACCCCACGCTTTTTTTACAATAAAATCGTTTTGTCTTACATTATTTTAATTGAAATTTACTTAATTTATTTTCTATTTTTTAGTTGGATTTTCTATAAAAGCGTATTTCATTCAGTTTTTTTTTAAACTATTATTTATTATAACGTTATTTATAAGCGCTAAAAAAGTTTATACTAATTTTGGCATAGTACTACTATGCGAAGAGTTACTTTTGATCTTTCAATAATAAGAGAACCATTATCTTGAGGAAAACGGCGCGAACCGGACTAACGACTTCTTAGTATAGCCGATGACTCATTCGGGAAGTTCTTACGTTTTTTGAACCCGCGGTATTGAGCAAGGGTCTGCGAAGCTCGACCTCGATACGGCGAGCTTTCGAGAGACTTACTTCTTAAGACCGGCGATATACCTTATAAAATTAAGTTTCCAAATTCTTAATTCTGAGTCTCCCATAAGTGTATTTCAACCGAAAACGCATTTTGCACTGCTATTAAAAAAATTAACATAAAAATTATATGTATGTATATTAGTATGTATTGTATGTAAGTATGTATATTGGTATATATTGTATGTAAACGGTATATATCTATTAATTGTATGTATATCTTTTCTATAATAATGTATTGTCTATGGTACACCGCAACATACCTGCTATATCTTTATATTTTCCAGAATTTCTGTAAATTGAATGTTTGTCTGGAAGAGATCGCTTTTAACGATAAGACCGCGTATTGTACAAATGTTTCTGCTTTTTGACTGTTTTTTGAATGTAAATTGTGTTGGTGTGCAATAAAGTGTATTCTCTCTCTCTCTCTCTCACTAAAATCAAAGTATTGATGTTTTGAATGAACAAATTAATATGCATTGAGTGCACACTTTTATCTATATAAAACACATTAATAAAAATTAATATATATTTCATTGTGAATATAACGTATGTTATATTTTAAAATACAATTCTCCTCGAGTAAGATTATTTACTACATTTGTATTAATGTGTGATATATCGATGACTTTCCCCCTCTGCCTCTTCATGAGTTCTGTCTCATGCGAGGTTTGGACGTTGGTTGTTGAGCGACAAAAGGTTTTAGTCAGTTCGACTCTGATATGCCCCGCCCTCCATCCCCAGTGGAGGGCGGAAGTCCGGCGATTTCCTACTGACAAAAAAAAATAAAAAATACATAAGCATTAAAAACTAAACGTGTTAAATCAACTAAAAAATAAATTAAATCTGTGTTTTTCATTATACAATCTTATTCCTTAGTTGCAGAGACCATTAGTGAACACATGTTAGGTAAACACAAATATTGATTTCTAATAATTCGTGTCTACCGGCATCGCAACCTCGGCATGGTCTAATCAGTCAATGCGAATAAACCAGTCGTCCTTCTGATTAGACCACAGGTGCAACGTTGTCTACATTAATTTGATCATTAAAATATTAATACAAACAAACCTCTTTACTTTATGACCTTCTTTAGTTTATTTAGCATAAACTCCCACTTTTTGTAGATTAGTCATAAATGTAGCAGGCTTGAAATAATGGGATATGTAATTAAAAAAAATTAAAAACATACTGAAATAGCAAACTGAACTAACGATTAACTTAAAGGTTTTTTTATCCTATTGATACTGGTCAGGATATTAGAGCCAAGTTACATTTAAAATTATGTTATTATTATCAACTCTTGATACGTATCAAAATTTTAAGCTAATGGACGTAACTTGAAGTCGATGAAAATAAAATAAATAAATAAAATACTTATATTTAACCTACATACCAAGATAGATACCAAGCCAATGAAGGCGTACTAGAATTGAACTAGATTAAATTGAATTTAAATTGTAAACATAAACTCTGAATTGTCATTTGTCAATAGTGATTTCGAATAAGTGCTCACTCTAATATTGCAGCATTGCTATTTCACAACCGTACTGGATTACGTCGAGCCAGCGAAACCCGCCACTGACCCATATACTCAAATGACAAAACACGTTATATGTGAATTATTAAGCACTAAAGATGACGCGCTCGCAAACCGGGAGATTTCTTCCGAAATAACTGAACTTTTTAGTGAAACATCCGTCCGCTTTTACCGACGTGTCACGTATGTTGAATGTCCACCAGTTTTCGGAGTACCTATATTAAAAAAAAAAACTTGTTTTAAACGACGACGAACTTTTTAATGAAACCCAGAAAACTCTTGCTATGACCTTAATAATAGCAGCGAACCAGTCGTGTTGAATTTAGTTGATTAAGCAATTTCGAAAAGAGCAGATCTCTGAAAACGTAAAATGTTCAGGAAATGAAAAAAAGAACTGATTATTTTCTAAAGCAGTATAAAATTTAAAATATTAACTTTTGAGATATATTTTAGTGTTAATTAGCGATTGAAAATTACTGGAATTATTATAAAATGGGTGTAGGTAAGCCTCAAAACTACATATATATGAAAAAACGTATTTGACAAAATATGCGACATGTGCCCTTTTCGAAATTGCATAGTCAGTTGTAAAAAGCACAACAATAATACACACAGTATTCTGAAAATTTGTTGTTATCGAATTAAAACGATCACTCAATAATCACATTTGGAAAATATCAGTGATTTGTTTTATGTTTTAAAATAACATTAATTTTAGTTTTATTAAGGTTAAAACTTAACTATAGGACATTATTAAAATAGAAAGACCTCAAAGGTGAAGGAATAACATTATCTATATATATAAAAATGAATTGCTGTTCGTTAGTCTCGCTAAAACTCGAGAGCCGCTGGACCGATTTGGCTAATTTTGGTCTTGAATTATTTGTGGAAGTCCACAGGTTTAAAGGGTAGATAAATATGAAAATGCTCTGAATTATACAAAAATTACATTTTTGTTTTTTCCTTTAATGTGTCCCCCGTCGGATGGATTCCTTTTGTTTGTTTTAAGTTTATTTTACGAAATTTTAGGTATTTTATTTATCGATTGGCACTACCAAGTCTGCCGGGTCAGCTTGGTAATTAAAAAAAAACAAATCGGAAATTTACCATTGGCAAAAGGTACCATTATCCTGCCTATTTTTATCGCGAAGCAGTCAGGCATTCCAGTTTTTTTTTCCGGGCAGGGGCCGAACCACATACGAGGCTTTCGAAACTCGGTGATCCACCTAAACTTTTTTGATTCTAACACTTTTAACACTTATCACAACCCATTATGTAGGTAATTCGCCGCTTAAATTGGCCACAAATGACGTCACACGTAACGCGCTAACGTTCAGTCATGTTCGGTAAAGTTTACGCAGTTTTGAAAAACAAAAACTGATGTATGATGAGCTAAGAAATACCTCCGATAGCAAATTACATGGTTTTCTGTGTCTATCCCTCTATAAATCAACCTGTTATTAATTAATTGAGTTCACACTTAACGATATCTAGGATAGCAGTTAGTCTGAATCTTATTGTAATTTTCTTGTTTTTATTTTTACTTTCGTAGCAAGTGACCAATCCCTTTTTATAGCATGTGACCTAAATATGTATCTATTGACTTATTTATTATAACTAGTGGTCCCCCCGTTGTCGAACTTGGACCGTATTGTCCAAAGACTATTACTTCTACGACTATAATCACAGATTTCGCCCAGATTACACTTTAAACAAATATTAATAAAGATAAACAATATTTAATCTATTTTCAATTTGACCACAGACTATAAGCAATAAGAAAAGTTTGACAATAAACATATAGTATGCATGTGGGTGTGTTTCAAATACATGTCTTTTTTAATTGATTTAATGCCTTTTTTATGCTTAATTAAATAAAATATTAACATTCTGCACTCCTTCTCTATATTCTCTATAAATGTGGGAAATTTCATACTCCTCCGTCCGCGCAATTTTCGTAAAAATGGGTACAAAGTTTTTCACTTATTAATATATACATTTTTACGTGTATCGCAATACCTTTAATTGTGATTTGTATATTATTATATCATGTACGATATTTTCGCAGTAATACTCCCACATAGCTTTTCCATTAATGTTTTCTAGAAATAGTTAAGTAAAACCATTTCTCAAAACGGTCCACATATTTCAATTCTGCACTTCATATTATGTTCTAAAAATGGAATTGAAGAATCAGCTATCGGTATTGATAAGCACCAGTATTCACACAACATTAAGTGGGCCGTCAGCAATTCAGCATAATTTCTATCTGCATAACGTTATTCTGATAAAAATAGATCTAATGAAATACGTGCAACAATTTTTAAGTCCCCTTTTAACTTAACTGCACCGTCTTCTATCACGGCTCATATTTGTGTTAACAAACAAACGTTACAATAATATAATTAAACGCCTTTTAAGTGTAACTAGTGGTCCCCGCAGTAGTCGAAATTCGACTATAATTAATTGAAATTATAAGTTTCAACATTATTATGGTCCTATTGTTACAGATTTCACCAAGAATACACTATAGACAAATACTCGTAATATTAAAGATAAACAATACTAACCTATTCTCAATTTGACTACAGACTTTAAGCAATAACAAAAGTATGACAATAAACAAAGAGTATATGTGTGTGAGTCAAATACATGGTAGTGTGTGTAATGTTTTCTTTATTGATTTAATGTACCTTTTATGCATTATTTAAAAAAAATATTAACATTGTGCACTTCTTCTCTACATTCTCTATAAGTGTGGAAAATTTCATACTCCTCCGTCTGCGCAATTTTCGTAAAAAGGGATACAAAGTTTTTGCTTCACGTATTAATATATAGATAAGAAAAAATAGTAACTGCATAATAAATAACAATTAAATCAATCATACATTGCCGCTTTGATCGGCCCACCGGCAGACTAGGCCTAATAAAAGCTGCGTTGTACACCGTCCTTATCAAAGGCAACAGATACGGGCTGTGCGTATCGATTGGCGGTATCTGGGTCACAGGCTCACGGGTCAAAGGTCACGGGTAGGTCACCTCGCCCAGCCTCGGCAACGTAAATAGTCTGAAGACGTCTCGCTCTTGCCCGACGTGCGTCAAGGACTTGCACTCAGTACTTATTGTACGCATGACAAAGAAAATCCGATATCTATTCGAAAGTCTACATTTTTAGAGGTCGCTAACTTTTATGTGTTCATTGTACGTCACATTAGGCAGTAGCTTGGCTGTGCCCCTGTCATTGCTGATGCCCATAAGCGACTGTGACCGCTTACCATCAGGTGCGGTGTATGCTCGTCTGCCTGCAATGGTAATAACAAAAAAAGTACTCGTCCAATCAATTGGTTGACCTTAAAATGAGAATCACATGTTAATCGTTTTTTGAGGATTGTAAAGAGGTAATTGAATTGAATTGAAGGTGTGATTAGTTTTCAAACGATTCTTTTCCACCTGATGGTTTTCTGGAAGAGATCGCTCTTAGCGATAAGACCGCCAATTGTACTTTCTTTTTGTATTTAATGTTTCGCATTTTTTCTTTTGTTGGTGTATAATAAAGAATACTCTCTCTCTCTCTCTCTCTAATTATTAACACAGCCAGTACGCATGTTTTAATGTTAAGTAACTTTTTGTACTGAAAATTGAGAAAAAAGAAACAAATTAATTTAAATATCAAACTAGGACGTGCTTAGTGATGGTAGAACGTATTGTGAGCTCCTACGCGTGTGCATCATCTCCATCTTACCTATCTCTGCGGCAAAGCAATCGTCCGTTCCAGTTCCAAGGCTGAGATAGCCTCTGTACATCCCGATTGAGACATCTAACACATTTCTAGCTGCTACGTGTTCTTTAATGGGCACATAACACCAGATGAACCTATCTGTCCATATATAACAAAAAATAATTTGCGAAAACCGATAAATTCTAAAAACCTGAATCTACCAAGCCCTGTTGTGGACGCGTCGTCCTAATCCATCCCTTCAGAGGCATTTCCATCGTAAAATGCCACAGTATAATAACAGTGTCCAACAAGAAACACAACAAAACGATTGCATACTGACGCGGACGAATACAATGTAAAGATTTTGTTAAATATATTACAATACTTTTATTCACAACTTATAGGGATTTCAAGCCCATAAATAACGTAAAATGACTGGTAAATTTTATGCTCAAATTTTATATTTTATCAGAAATTAACACTAAAATTTTATCAGTTCACAAATAAAAAATACTTAAACGTTTTTTCGCTCTGGCAAAATAACATAATTTACGATTTTTAAAAGCTAAAATGAACGATTAGCATAATTCTGCTTTTAGCGGATAGGATTACGTGAAATCGTTTACACGTTAATAAATATAACAAAGTATATTAATTATTATTTTAGTTAAGTATTATGGGAATCTATAAATAAATATAAAATGTTTGAAAGGATGTGTCGCACATAAATTGTCTCGATTGTTAATTAATATTAGTGCCATGCTGAGAGTGGATAAATTTGTTTTTTTTTGTGCTTAGATGGGTGGATGCGCTCACTCACTTAAAATAACTAATATGTGGTTTGTTTCGGCCGCATATCAGGGGGAAGGTCCGAATATGCAACTCTGGCTACCTCTAGCTGCTAACCTAGTTCCGTTATTGGTACAATAACCTGCTTTCAATATTTTTGTTGACCCCGTCCTCTATTTTACATGTTGGTGCCCGGACGGTTGAAGGTTGAGTGCCATCCTACGTATTCCTTCCTACCTAGTAGGTATCGCTCTTGACAGAGTGGTCGTGGTTGCCAATTCAGGCGTTGATGGCAAGCCTCACAACACAACGCCACCCCTGCCTAACGACCGCCCTCCTCGTGCATTCGTGGTAATGATGACGAGCCATTTTTTTTGTTTGTTTTTTCTACCTAATTTGATAGCCTTGAGAGGCTATTTCAGCGCAACCTTAACTAGTAAGTGAGCTCACGGGGCTCAAACCTAACGACCTTGCTAACACGAACCCTAGCAAGAGCCGTGCTTCGCAGAATCTACCACCGGATCGGAAACGCGACCCACTGTGAAGATCCGGCGAGAAACTCAATGGGCTAAGACGAGCCATTCACTGCCACTTCTATTTATTACTAATTATCTAAAATCTGTTTAGAATGCCGTATTAAAATACTATTAAGCATCAACAGCCACTTGACAACACTCGGCCTTGCCCGTCTCGTGCCAAAACAAAGCATATGACATTTAAAACACAAGTGCATCAATCGAACCACGAGATTCTTGGCCGGCCGACGACCAATAGCTTAAGGCCTTTGAGTGCATTAATGCGCCAACAATTGTCGTACGAACTTATGCTGGTTAGTAGACACGTTTGGACTTTCTCACGCTCCCCATGACAAACATACAACCCAATTTAATGCATGAACAAAACAAAACGAATTCAATTATGAAAATGGCTTCTGTTTTGCGCAACTGAGAGATGCAATTTGTGAAAGTAAATATTGTTATTAAACAGATGGAGACTAGTTGTACCTACATAGTACAGGATAAACAAAGTACAGTTGCAGACTTGCTTAAAGTAGAATTCAGAGGAAATTGAAATAAATTTATTTTAAAAATTTTATAATAAACATCTTTCGAAAATCCTTTGATTAAAATTGAAATGTATTAAATCTATTTGTTTATATTATAATCTATTTGTGACATTCAAAATTAATTAGGAATCGCCTTCAATGATGACACTAAATTATAAATTGAATCGAATTAACTGCTGGTAGGACCTCTTGTGAGTCCGCGCGGGTGGGTACCACCACCCTGCCTATTTCTGCCGTGAAGCAGTAATGCGTTTCGGTTTGAAGGGTGGGGCAGCCGTTGTAACTATACTTGAGACCTTAGAACTTGTATCTCAAGGTGGGTGGCGCATTTACGTTGTGGATGTCTATGGGCTCTAGTAACCACTTAACACCAGGTGGGCTGTGAGCTCGTCCACCCATCTAAGCAATAAAAAAAAAACTCAGTCAGTAAAAAAGATGACATTCAAATTTTAATTATTAATTGTATAGATGCATACGCGTCGACAAAAATCAAGACCAGTGAAGAAGACCCTTTCACTCAAAGGCCGGGACTGTCGTAACGGTCGATATTTTTAAACAAAATATGTTTTTGCTGCCATCTTAATTTCGATGGTGGGTTCGTAATTTGTAGTTACATTCGGCGACAGCAATACTATCTTAATCCAAAAAGCGACAACAATAACACACTAAATTTGTTTATTATTTTTTTTTTATTGCTTAGATGTGTGTTATATTGCAAGTAATTTTCAAGCCTGACACCGGATCGATATCCACGGAAGTGTAAACAAGCTCGCTAACGAAACAAATTGCCGTTGTTGAGATACAGAATAAGGTACATAATATATATACCACATATTCATATACGTATTGAAAAATTTCAAAATGTAAGAGACCCTAGATTGAAGATTGGATGGGTCACAATTAAAACATTTATGCTTTAATCTCGCTTATAGGTATTATTTATATTTGATTCTATTCGACGTTTTCAGCAGAACGAAAGATGGGGACGGCTTCCGTGGCTTGATGTCTGTGGACTCCTATTTAATTACCTTACACACCAATTTACGACGCATTTTTAATTGAAAATCTTAATAAGAAGATTTCAGTTATTTAAAGGCTTAATTGTTATTTTTGCTATTTTTTTTGTAATCCTTCATTTTCCTTCCTTTCATCCCTTCCTTCAAATAATTCAGTGAAAACTGAAATTTCATACAAATCATAATTAACACCATATTTTTATTTATCTAAAATTTATTGTACGTTAAAACAGCTTTTTTTTGAAGAAACAAGTGTTGATTTTTTCATTATTATTTGTTATACATCATCTCTGCTTTTTTATCTTGACTTAAATATCGTTAATTTAAATCATCTAATTATGTTGCATTGACGCAACGAACCATCGTAATATCTATTTGAAATTAATACTTTATTTAAAACGGGAATTTATTATCATAAATGGCGTACTAATTTATAAAAGATGTACAACGTCTTCACTGCTTGTAGTTATAGAGTTAACTTGATAGTAGCAGCTCATGTTAATGCGGAGCTTTTAAATAGTAATAGGCTTCAAGGGAAGGAATAGGGCTTCGGAGCTGTATACTATGTCACTAAGGTAAATACATACACTTTGCAGCACAGGAAAATACAAAGTGTAATTCATTAAACCAGGTTAGTTAATAAATAAAGTTCATATGTTCAAATCGGCTTGGCTGACTCGGTGGTAAGTGCTCTTGACCGTTGCGCCGAGGATTCGATTCCCATATCAGGCAAACATTGTGTAATGAACAGGTTTATTTGCTCTTTGTCTGATTCATTTATTATGTATTATTCTAAACATGTAAATATTCTGTGTAAAATTTTATCTGCTAATAATATTTATCTCTAAAGTAGTTAGTCTAACATATATTTGTTTGTGCTACTCTTAAAACCACAGATTCGCGCATGGAAAAACTGACCAAATTTATTTTAGTTAGATTTAGTAATTTTGCGTGGTTACTGAAATTCATGGGCCACCAGACGGGCTCGGCTGGATCGCATGCAGCGTACTGATAGTCTGAGTAATAAAAGCACTGACTTCTTATGAACAATTGTATTTAGTCTGAATTAGAACATTTAATTATATTCAAGTCTGATTGAAGTGTACTGAAGACGCGTCCGTTCGCGTGAGAGACGCTTGGGCAGAGAGCGAACAGAGTAGTGAATGGTAAAACTGAACATCAACATAGATTATTACGGCTTCGTACTGATCTAATACAGATAAACAATTTCGTTTTTACAGAGTAATAATTACATGTGAATTTGCGTGAACAGTAGATTACATCTATATCTATACTATTATAATATATAAATCTACAGTGGTTTTACGGATGTTCCGTTATAACTACTGAACTATGCATCCGATTGACTTGACACTTGGTATCCATGTCGAAAATACATGTACTTAATGGATAGGCTAATATTTATATGAGTGTTGGACTCCCTAATAATAATGACAATAAATAATAATGTTAACTAGTGGTCCCGCAGTAGTCGAAATTCGACTATAAATAATTGGAATTGTAAGTTTGTACACTATTATGATTATATTTTATACTTCTATAATCACAAATTTCGCCAAGACTACACTATAAAAAATATTAACAAAGACAAACAACATTTAATCTATTCTCAATTTGACAACAGACGTCAAGAACAAAAGTCTGACAATAAATAGTACCTATGCATGCCTGTGTGCGTCAAATATATGGTATGTAGTGTGTGTAATGTTTTATTTATTGATTAAATGTATGTTTTATGCATTATTTAAAAAAAAAATTAGCATTGTGCACTTCCTCTCTATATTCTCTATAAGTGTGGAAAATTTCATATTCCTCCGTCCGCGCAATTTTCGTTAAGAGGGATACAAAGTTTTTGCTTCACGTATTAATATATAGATTTTAAATGCCCAGTGAAGCGGGCGAGTACGGCTAGTAATTTATATTATGTAATAATAGAGCTGGAACTTTTACAAATATAATTCTCGTGCAAGGCTGCCCAGACGAGGAGTACATCTGCAGTGGGCGCAATCGGCTCGACCGAAACGAGGGCGCTCGATCGATACCAGACGAGCAGACACAACAACTTACCGCCGTCCCCGAGAATTTCACTTCGCACCGTAAACTGCTGATGCTAATGCGATAATCGTCGGCCTGCCGAAGCATTGTAATAAATCATAGAGAAAGACGAGGCTTTTGAAAATGGAAGTCTTCGCGATTTTCCATTCGATTTTAAAGAGAGCGAAGAGAGAGAGAGAGAGACAACGAATCGAGTTCTAATTTTGAATTTTGTTGGTTATCAATAGACGTATTTGATTTGCTAAACTCAATCAAGAAACAAAATCAAGTATCAAGGTAGGTGGGTGACATTTAGTCTGTGATCACTGGCCACTAAAAATCAAATGAGACGTACCTCAATCATTAGTTTAATACAGTAAAAAAAATACTTATCAAACAATCATAACCGAAAATATAATTAATTTTAAACGAATACAAATTCATCACAATGGACCTGTCATTGAGAAAAATGTCTTTATAATGTTTTCAAAGGAACGTCATGTTATATTATGTCTTTAGACACCTGTGCATACACGTTGATTACATGTGAAAAACACGAAGGCCTCCGGTGAATGACCTGTGGCGGTCTCAAGGATGCACAAACAGTACATTGCGCTTGTCCTTTGTAATGAACACCCTATACCACATTTCGAATTTATAACAGAATTACATACTAACAATCATCGCCTCATTTGTCTAACTACCCTGACTGTTATTCTTGTATTTTTTATTGCTTAGATGGGTGGACAAGCTCACAGCCCACCTGGTGTTGAGTGGTTACTGTAGCCCATAGACATCTACAACATAAATGCGCCACCTACCTTGAGATATAAGTTCTAAGATCTCAGTATAGTTACAACGGCTGCCCCACCCTTCAAACCGAAACTCATTACTGCTTCACGGCAGAAATAGGCAGGGCGGTGGTACCCACCCGCGCGGACTCACAAGAGGTCCTACCACCAGTATAAAATTCTATAATTCTATAATATTAAAAGTATTTCGTATGCGAGGCCTATTTAGTCTCATTCGTAGATGTATCAATAATCCTAAACTTAGAGCCACGGAATGTGGAAACGCCTTTATTTTTAAGATCGAAACGAAAGAAATGGCTTCATATTTTCTGCTCAAATTGCATTTTTGTTTGCTTCGTTCGTGAACGTTTCTCTGAAAATAACAAATTAAAAAAAACACAACAGGAGCTTTCTTCCGAAGATTGTTGTTTCAAAAGCACAATACATAAATTTTACTAACAACAAAATGTCTATTGCTACATCCAGTAATCTATTCGAGATTCGAAGTCTATTTAGGAATTCCCGGGATTGTTGATGAATTTAACATCTATAACTATCTCGTATTCGTGGCCGCGATAAAAACATATTTATGACACGTCATTCAATCAGGAAATTTTTCCATACATACATACACACAGCCGTGAATTCGTAATCTGTATTCTCACGCAAAAAAAAAGGTAGCTTTTAACTAAAAGTAAGTGTAATGCTATTAGCTATTCCGCGAATGGAAACAATAAGCAATTTATTACTCTACAAATGGGGTAAAAACACTATATTAAAATGAAATACAGCTTGAGAATTAAAATAACGGTAGGCAGCGGTTTGGCTCTGCCCCTGGCATTGCTGAAGTCCATGGGCGACGGTAACCACTCACCATCAGGTGGGCCGTATGCTTGTCTCCCTACAAGGGCAATACAAAAAAAACTGTACACAAAACATGACTATTACTTGTTTTAGAAATATCATTTTATGTACCAATTAAACCTTGAAGTATCCTTTATATCACTATTTTTAGCTTTTAGGCCTTTGTACGATGTATATTTAAATGAAAGTCTCTAAAGAACTCCGACTATCAATAGTATTTATTTTCTCCAGATACGTGACCAAATTGTCTAGCGTATCTGGAGGATATTCGTTACTTTGAATCTAGATGGCGCTATCTTGAAGTCTTAACACAAGCCTTGCTCTCTGAATTATTCACTAGTCTAGCTCTTATTATGTTTTAGATACTTTTACATTTCAAGTCTTGAGAAACACTGCAGGAGATATTCAATTTTGTGTTACGAAGTTTATAGCATTATATTTTCGCCAATAGTATGATACTAGATTCAATTTAAATAAAAAAATAAGTTTTTTAGATTTATAAAGATATTTTCTTACTTAAATGTGACACACTCACTATTGCCATGAACCGTATTGCCGTAAGCATATTATGTCACTTTTAAAACAAATACTAAATTAAATTGCAACTTAATTCGGTAGGCAGCGGCTTGGCCGGTAGGCAGCGGCTTGGCTCTGCCCCTGGCATTGCTGAAGTCCATGGGCGACGGTAACCACTCACCATCAGGTGGGCCGTATGCCCGTCTGCCTACAAAGGCAATAAAAAAAAAATAAAAAAAAAAAAGTCACAATTTTGTTACATCACAATTAATGTTAAACGTAATTTAAAAAAAAACAGATTTTGTAAAAACTATTAAAAAAAGTTTAAAACAATTGTTTAATCAACAATTAAACTAAACTTTAAAAGATAATATCTAAAAAAATATTTGTTAATCAATAATCTTAGTAATGGCGACAAACATGAAATGTAATTGTAAATAGACAAGCTTTAACAAAAACCAACTTCAAATAGAAAAAAAAAAGATATTCCAAAACAAATTAATATACACTAAAAACAATAATCATCGAAATCGGTTGGCGTGATATTGAGTTATTCATCTATTTGTTGCGCACGTACTTAATGCATATTTAAGACTTATATGGTTTTCTCACGGATACAATTATCAGAACTGGACTAAATTGAAATGGGACCACACGGGAAGCGTCAACTTTCTAATAAAAAAAGAATCATCAAAATCGATTCACCCAGTCAAAATTTATGAGGTAACAAACATAAAAAAAACACATACAGTCGAATTGAGAGCCTCCTCCTTTTTTGAAGTCCGTTAAAAATAAGCGTTCTCTATCTCGACTAACGTACCTAACACAATTTGATTTTAAAAAAGGTCTCTAAATAATTGAAATTTAATTAAGAAACGAACACATTACAATATTACTACACAATCGCCGATCCGTGGGACGGCGCCGTCGCATTATTATATCGTATTAATATTCCTAATTAAATTTCCTATACGATAATACCAAAGGTGCGGTGGGCGGTAATTTATAGCGACCATAAAAAGATGCACAAAGGACTCCAGATAAGACCGGATTAATTATTGTCGACCTGTGACTCATTTGATCGTAACATTGTTTGTTTTCAGTTATAATTTATTAAAGCTATTCGGTAGCTCAAACTGCATCGTCTACGTGTGAATTTTCTAAATATAATTCGAATCATCACACGAACGTGTTGCCCGATGTGGAAAGCATAACCACGACCCTCAGCGCAACTTTTTTTTCCTACCTAAGCTGATAGCCTTGAGAGGCTATTTCAGCTTTTGCTTGACGTGTAGGTGAGCTCACGGGGCTCAAACCGGGAGTGTTGCTAACACTGGCCCTAGCAAGTGCAGTGCTTTGCACAATCTACCACCCGATCGGAAACGCGATCTACTGAGAAGATCCGGCGAGAAACTCAGTAGGCTGTGTCTATGGGTTAATTTACTCGTCGAGCCCTTCGTCGCAAGAGACGGGTTCGGCGAGGACGATGACCGCTGCTTGAGGTACCTAAAGGCACCGTTAATGGATCGGTAGGATTCGTAATGATGTATCCGCGACAGCGCAACAGTCAAGGGCTCTAGCTACTGCACCACAAAGTAGTAGAGTTCATCTATACTACCTGGAGCCACTACGTTCATCCACAGTGCGTTTCCAGAGATATTTTTGCCACGTACCATCCGGCTTTGGAATTAGCTCCCCTCCACAGTGTTTCCCGAGCGCTATCACATGTCTTTATTCAAATGAGGCTTTTTGAGAGTATTAAACGGTAGGCAGCGGCTTGGCTCTGCCCCTGGTATTGCTGACGTCCATGAGTGACGGTAACCACTCACCATCAGGTGGGCCGTATGCTTGTCTACCTATGCGGCAATAAAAAAAATTCAGGCTCGTTGTATGTTGTCATATACACGTGAACCATTGAAGTGACTCAATCAGTTTTAATTATAAAGTGTGAATAAATTCCGTGTACTTATTACAGTACTAAATTCACATTTTTACACATAGTAAAAAGTCGTTTCTTTCACACGCTGATCCATAAAATGTTATGAAATATTTATCGCATTAAGACATCTAGAAACACGAGAAAATAAAATTATCTATAGTGTGGAAGATAAAAGTCATTCTCATAGCTAGTATAAGTTTTAATAAACATTTAATTTATTGTCATTTAATGTAACGTAAAATTTATTTAGAAAATTATCATTATTCTTGTTTTCAAATTCGAAATTTCGCCTCTTTTTAGCATTCCATTTATGAAAGTGAATCATCCAATATAATATATGCTAACTTCAATGCGAGGGGGACCTAAGAAGTCGACGTGCAAGCGGGGTATTCCGTAAGATAAGTCACTCTAACCGGCGCCATCTAGGCGGGCTCCGGATAGCCTGCCGACCGAGAGGGCTGGTGGTCGTAGCGCTGACGACCGCCAGTCCGGCGTCCCGAGGGGGAGGGTGATGGGAGAGATGTGCTCCGCACTAAACACTTCACTTTCCCCCCTTTGCCTTTTTATGAGTTCTGTCTCATATGAGGTTTGGACGTTGGTTGTTGAGCGACAGGAGGTTTTAGTCGGTTCGACTCCGACATGCTCCGCCCGCCGTCCCCAGTGGAGGGCGGAAGCCCGGCGATTTCATCCTGATCAAAAGAAGAAAAAAAATTCAACGCGATCAATTAAGTTGAGATTTGCACACATATCAAGGACCTATGACATACACAACAATTTTTATTACTTTAGCCTTGACCAAGAAAACATATTATATAAAATAAAAAATAAAAGATTAATTCACTTATGAGTTCAGCTTGTTATGCGGAATTAGGCAGCCAAGTATTACGGACATACCTTCATTTGCACCTAAAATCAAGGTAAGGATTAAGAGAAATTTCAATAGGAAAATAAGGTTTTTTTATTTTAGTATAATAATGTGCATTATCGAACGCAGGATCTACCTAGTTTTCTGTGGATACCGGAGCCCATTGAAATCACAATTGTGATTGTCGTCAGCTCGACCAGACTTCGAGCTTTCGTCTCAAAGATTGAAAGCATTTACGTTATAATACAGCTCACATCAAATGGGCCGTGAGATCCTCTGCTTATATAGATCAGGGAAAATTACCATAACACATAATAATATTTTTCCATGACAACTCCATGTATGAAAATTTACAATGTGCAATATATGTCCAAATCTTTTTGTTACGACAAGATTTATAAGTCTGAAAACTAAACTATTTTCTTTAGTAGAATTATAGGATTGATGCTTGAAATCGAGCTCTCACTCAATGTTGTGGTTTTACTGCTATCTCATTGCATTCACCATCTACATTTGATATCTTTCGGATAAAATTTCAATGTTTTTTTTTATAACAAATATGTCAGGAAGCTGTTTTCGAAAACGACGGTAGGATTCGATTCGAGTGATTTTTAGCCCGATAGCAAGAACTGGGCTGTCAGATATGTTTTTGCGCGCAATGTAACACAAAGAAACATCAACTGACGCAAGGCCTCGTGACGTGGGAATGTATATCTTTGCTTTGGATTGCTGGTTCTACTAAAAGAGAAGATTACCGGAGCCCATGATAATCGAGTTTGCCGAGAAGGACAGAGAGAGAGAGAGAACATAATTTATTGCACACCAAAACACAATGAACATCAGAAAACAATCAACAAGCAGATACGTTTGTACAATTGGCGGTCTTATCGCGAAAAGTGATGTCTTCCAGACAACTGTTTAAATACCCAAAATTCTGGACAGATAAAGATACAAAGGTATGTTGCGATGTACTATTAACAACCCCTTATTAAAGAAAATACATACATACAATAAATAGATATATACCGTTAAACACAATATGAAATCACTATGTGATTTATATTCCAATATACTTACATGCACATAATAAATTAACAGTATGGAGAAAGCGAGAAGGAGATCTTCCGGCTTCAGAAAAATCTACATTGTCCTCTGTAACGTTCGCACGATACCTATATATTTTCAGGTCCAGTAGTTATTATTTGTGTTGGCCAGATCTCGACCAAGATTTCTTTGCACCTCATCTCTAGCCGTTACCGAGCTTGCTTCATTAACTAGTAATAATCGGGCTGCTGGAGACTAAGGCGGTGTTTTATTTATATCAGGCCTATTAGGAGAATTGCCATAATCGCCAAATCAGGCAATTAGAAGCCGGTATAATACTCAGACAACCCTACTGCCAAATTTTTGGGGAGCCGATCATTTCACACCCTGTATTACGCGATTGTGATGCGCAACATATGGTCTTCAATAAATGAGCATTAAACATTTCGAAATCTCGTAACGGAGCTTTGTTAAAAGTTATCGAAGTGGTTAATTCATCTCTGAACGAAGCCCATTTCGAGTCGTGCGTTCGTTTTAAAGCAATACAAAGAATACCATTTTTGGCAACCATAATCGTGTTGTCGCAACACCAGATCCACATTACAAAAACTTACTTTAGGTGCGGTATCCGAAAGATTTCTGTCGCGCATTTCTTTTTTTTTTATTGCCTAGATGTGTGGACGAGCTCACAGCCCACCTGGTGTTAAGTGGTTACTCGAACCCAAAGACATCTACAACGTAAATGCGCCGCACACCTTGAGATATAAGTTCTAAGGTCTCAGTATAGTTACAACGGCTGCCCCACTCTTCTAACCGAAACGCATTACTGCTTCACGGCAGAAATAGGCGGGGCGGTGGTACCTACCCGTGCGGACTCACAAACAAACAACACATTCAAAGCGTTACTAAATTTTACATTATTTCATGCGATCAGACGGGTATAATATCCTATTTGTTATAACTACTACACCGATGCGATGTTCAACAGCAATTCCTTGTCATCAGATATTTTCATAAAGGAACTCCCGGCCATAAAGACAGTGCAAGTCCTCGATAAAATAGCTACGTGATTTTCCTGCACGGATTTCTCGAATCTTTTTCATCTCGCGCCATCCGAGCAGATCGCCGTAAACACACGCTCCCTCATCTGATAGGTATGTCCCGAGAATTTATATTCTAAGAGAATTTTCAAATATAAATTTTCAACGTCTTCAAATATTTAGGCACTATTACGTAAAAAGTTCCGTAGGTTTATCTATTACTCGTGATATCTACGACTCATAGTCATGGTATTAAATCCCGTGGGAACTATAACAATTTGCTGGCAATCACCTCGTCCCGGTACACCCATACGGCGAACTCAATAATGCATGAGCCCCGTCAGTCGTCCGATGCGCCGAACAGACTCTAATTACGGCAAACAACACAAAAGGTCTATTCCCACCTCGGGGCGCGGTTATCGAACCCGATTCTCAGAAACCACCTAATCCGATGTAAACAAAATACAACGAGGCCATTAGTCTAGTTGTGACGCAATAAAATGACGCTCACCTCGCTGAATGTATCGCGGAGCGCGCTCGTAGGGTCGTGCCATTCGTAAACACTTCCACATCATCGAACATTCTTTAATGCTAGTAGCTGCGAACTGACGTTGCGTAGTTTTGCATTTGAATTGCGAAGACTTTGACAGATAAAACGGTCGTGGCGCGCCACTCGGACTGGAATACTACGAGAGTAGCTACTGCAGTGAAAGCTCTGCATGCAGTCAGAAGTAATCTCAGGACGCCGGCACGTCCTCAATCCTCTCCGATAGCGTTCTTTGTGCGCGAGTACATAATATCGCATGATCGCATCGAAGTTACTTTATATGAGCGTTCTCCGCTGCAACCACCGAACCGCACCGGATTTATTTCAGTGAATATTTCCCGAGCTTTACAAAACATGCATAAATCAGACGATCGCAATCACGAATGACTGGCGACTGCGCGACGAACATCCTCCGAATGGAAATAACGCAGCCAGAAGCTTTCGGATGTAACGAACCGTCCGTAAGCTTCTATTGCTCTATCTCGCGAATTTATTTTAACATTATCGTTATGTGTCGTAAAAATTTGTTGGTCACATCGTAAAAGCGAATCCAACGTTTAGTCTGCCAAGGTACGAGTAGGTACGCTGCGCTGAGACGAGAGCTTTGATGTTACGACTTGTTCTGTGCCGGGAATAAAACTTCAGTGCGATCATTTGACTTGCACCGAGAGCTACCGAGATTTCCCTGAGGCTAACATTTTCAAATAAGATCCACATGTTTCCAAAAAAACACTGTCTTAATGCTTCGGCTTAAGCATAGTTTTTATTCTAACGTTTATTAATCTAAAATTGTATACATAAAAGAGTTGTATTGATTGCCTTTATGAAGCTAGAGTACCTGTTTTGATAAAGCGAAAGTGGTATTACTAGATAAACGAGACAAGCGAAGATCTCCATAGCTTTACACAGCTAAGTTCCTTGATAAAGTTATAACTCGTTTCTTTTAATACCATAATTGATTAACAAAAACAATTTCTAAAACAAATGGCAGGACTGCTTAAAGAAAACACTTAATTTAAAAGGAAAAATCTATTTTTCTATCTTCTATATATATATATGAATTACTGTTCGTTAGTCTCGCTAAAACTCGAGAACGGCTGGACCGATTTGGCTAATTTTGTTCTTGAATTATTTGTGGAAATCCAGAGAAGGTTTAAAAAAGATAAATATGAAAATGCTCGGAACTAAATAATAATAACAATTTTGTTTTTCCTTTGATGTGTCCCCCGTCGGACGGATACCTTTTGTTTGTTTTAAGTTTATTTTATACAAAAATTTAGGTCTTTTATTTATCGATTGAGGCACTACGAAGTCTGTCGGGTCAGCTAGTAGCTAATAAATATAAGTCACAATAAATTTCGTTCCAAATTATCGTATAACTAGTGGGCGAAAGTTAACTATCGTCTTTCGATTACATTCAAGACGTAGTAAGCCTATTGGTATTACGTGTTCTCCGGTAATAGATTGCGTGGTGCGTCGTCCGCTTGCAGCAGAGAAAGCCGGCTGTATCGTACAAGTATCCGATGAAGTGGGTTGGTGCGGACACCGCCGAGTGCCACTGGGTGAGCGTGTCGAGGTCGTGACGTCATCGACGCTTTCTCTGCGCGCGCGCTTCTTGTGCAACAACGCGCTGCAGCTCATGCACTCTGTTCTGACTCGTGATGACCGAAAACGTGTATGTATGAGGCCGTCAGCGCAAAAGTGGCCTTATTTTTTTTTTCTACCTATGCTGATAGCCTTTAGAGGCTATTTCAGCTTCACCCTAACGTCTGTAGGTCACGGGGCTCAAACCGGAGTGTTGCTAACACTGACCCTAGCAAGAGCAGTGCTTCGCAGAATCTACCACCGGATCGGAAACGCGACCCACTGAGAAGATCCGGCAAGAAACTCAGCCTGCTGTGTCTATGGGTTAAAGTGGCCTAAGCTTATCATAGTAAGTATGGAGGCAATTAGGTTTGAATTTTCATGAATTTGAATTTGGGTAGGCAAAAAAAAACAATACGCGCAAAAATAATGTTTACAAAGCTATCTGTTATCTATGGGTGAAACTATGGATAGGCCGGATTTGCATCAAAATTTATTATATTTTAAATAAAATCCAATATACGTTATATAAGCTTGAATATAAAAAATTGTGGGCTAGGCCACTTTTGCGCTGATGGCCTCATGTATTCGAGTTTTGTAACACACATAATGAATCTTAGGAACGTGACTTGATTTAGTCAGATGTAGGCGATCGCCGTGTGCCGGTTGTGACGACTTATCCAAGCCCCATACCAGAAAATCATCATCAGCCCAGCTCATAAATGAGGCCGTCAGCGCAAAAGTGGCCTAACCTACAATTCATATTCGTGCTTGTGTATTGCAATTTATTTAAAACATAATTAATTTTGATGCAAAATCAGCCTATTCCTAGTTTCATTCATAGATAACAGATGCCTTTGTAAACATCATTATAGCGCGTATTTTTTTGCCTACGAAGTATTTTAAAGGTTAATTCGAACCTCATTATCTCCATACTAACTATGGTAAGCTTAGGCCACTTTTGCGCTGACGGCCTCAAATAGCTGTTATTATTTTTGATGCTCACGTGTGGGCTCGAAAGAGGCTCCGCTGTTTGGACTGATGAGGTCATAAAGAATACCATTCTCGAAGAACTAGAAATAGGTAACTGTGTCGAGGTTGCGATGTCGAACGCTTTCGCTCACTCGCGTGCGTTGTGCAATAAGAGTTGTTTGTGAACTTGCAGTCTGTGTTGAAAACTTAGCCGAGTCTCTGATAGTTGTAGGGCGTATCGTGAAGCGCCGTTTCGGTTTGAAGGGACAATTGAATTTAGACTTTGACCTCGTTTAAGACGATTGCAATATTCATTATGTCTATGAGATGATATATGATGTCTATACCCACTTAGAAGCTACAAAAAATAACATTTGAATATATTAAATAGGCCATAATTACCAGAAAAGTAATGCGTAGAGAAAGGATGCATGTGACTAGGAGATGGATGGAAAGAGTAGTTAGTGTAAGGTAGAGGGAGAAGAGGTCGACCGAAGAAGATATGGATGGAGTGTGTGAATGACGATATGAGAGAGAGAGAAGTGAGTGTTGAGATGACGGCTGATAGAAGAGAATGGAAGAGAAAAATTAGCTATGCCGACCCCACCTAGTGGGATAAGGTGGAGAAAAAAAATTGTTATTGACTTTTTTACTGGTGGTAGGACCTCTTCAGAGTTCGCGCGGGTAGGTACCACCGCCCTGCTTATTTCTGCCGTGAAGCAGTAATGCCATTACCATTTCCATACATCTCCTAGTCACATGCATCTTCTCTCTACGCATCTTGATGCGACAAAAAAGTCAATAACATTCATAATGAAAAAATAATGTTCACGAATGAAGGATATAATAATATGAGATAAATTAAACTGACAATCAAAGGTTTTATTATGTTAAAGAACCGCCGCGCCGGACGCTGGATATCTTATTACTCTCATCAAAGTTTTAATTAAAAAAATATTAAATGAAAGAAGTGTAATGAAAGGGGAAAGTTGTTATTTTTTTGTACATGTTTTTTTTGTTGTTGTTGTTTTGTAAATCCCGTTTATTTTTCTTGCGCTGTCTTCGTTATTATTTTAAACCTGAACCAAACAAAACCTTTTATTAAGGCCATCGTGAAAAATAACATGTTTAAATAGATGTATAAGTTTCAGTTTTAAAAGTAAATTAAAAGAATAATGAATTTTAAAAATGTAACGGCGTATTTTTTGTTTTTTACGGTACAAACACCTTTGTTTAGTTCTGAGCGCGCATTGGTATGCGTCCACGGCTCGGCTTAAGCAATCTCGTTTTATTGTTTTGATAAAGAGGGTAATCTAAAACTAACGTGTCTCAAGTTGGACGGCGGAGTTCAGTCTGAGGCTTCTTCAGCTTACATCAGCTCTTAGATTATTGCGGAAGACATGTCGCAAGGATATATATATCATCAGAAATTCGTTCATAACCATGCTAATATTTTCGAATTGTTTCGAATTATAAACTCCGAACAGTTGTTTTGAGTAGAAAAATAAATAAATATACTTTTTTACTGGTGGTAGGACCTCTTGTTAGTCCGCACGGGTAGGTACCACCACCCCACCTATTTCTGCCGTGAAGCAGTAATGCGTTTCGGTTTGAAGGGTGCGGCAGCCGTTGTAACTATACTGAGACCTTATAACTCATATCTACGGGCTCCAGTAACCACTTAATACCAGGTCGGCTATGAGCTCGTCCAACCACGTAAGAAATAAATTAAAAAAATACATACAACATTCGAACCATTTAAATTTCAACAAACACAAATCATCAACGCCAAAGGACATTTGTTCCATCCAATACGTTTGCCGGCTCCGAGCTGAGATCACTTTTGAAGTAGTACGTTTGCATATTTATATTTTATGTTTCGTCGTAAAATGTTTGAAGTAACACGGTTTATTGTTCGCTCCATAAAACTCGGCGGACTCGCACGTACGTACTGTTTTGTAACTTGCACATTCCGTGTTTCTCGTGAAACACATTGCGACGTATGCAGTATCTAGTATTGATGCTCTTCTGTATGAAAAACATTACTTGTATTTTTTTTTATTGCCTAGATGGATGGACGAGCTCTCAGCCCACCTGGTGTTAAGTGGTTACTGGAGCTCATAGACATCCACAACGTAAACGTGCCACCCACCTTGAGATTCTAAGGTCTCAAGTATAGTAGTCTAGTCTCAAGTATGGTAGTTGATTTAGTGACCGGTAAAATGTGTAAAGTCACATAACAATCTGAAATTAGCACTGCGCATTATATTCCAATGATCCTGTTTGTAGAAATGTCGCTTACACGAATAGCAAATGATAGAAAAAAACTTGCTATCATATACCTAATATATGAAAGATTGGACAGCCGTCATACATTAGATAGGTTACGGTAGCCGCTTAACACCTGACGAGCCGTGAGACTGTTCACCCATCTGAGCAATAATAAGCCCGGCTAATTGCAGAAAATGGCGCACGATGTAATTAAAACTACTTTTACGGCTTCATTATTATTCTCGCGATCATTATTTTCATTATTACAGTATTATATTAAGAGGGTCTGGCGATTTAAGATACTGCCAGTTTATGTTAAGTCTTACTGCGTGAAAAGAAACATATAAATATTTGACATATAAATATAAATATGAAATAAAATTTGACGTTTTAAAGTACAATAATAGAATCCGTATGGGTCGTCCGTCAGCTACGCCCGGACTGGAAGGTGAGCTTACGGGCTCTACCTGAGAGTATTTGCTACTAGCCCTAGCAAAGCAGTACTTCGCTGAATGTACCAGCGGACCGGAATTGCAATCCACTGAGAAGGTCCTTTTTTTTTTTTTTTCGGGTAGAGGGCCGAACCTCCTACGAGGTCAGAACCCGGATGAGGTAGGGGGGCTACCGCGGTCAACACTACAACCAGACGGCGCGGCTCACCCCAAGGACGCCCAGCCGACGGAGCCTTCGAGGCGAATCGAAGGCTCCGAAACGTCGGCCGTCTCGGTATGGCAGCCCGACGGGCCGCCCAGACGGTGCAGCTGGTGTCCCGGAATACCCCGCTGGACCAGAACCAGCCTGCCGGGTCGGGACGCGATACACCGTCAACCGGTCGCTCTATTCACTGCACGGCAGCGCGCTAGAGTGCTGGTAGCGAGCCGCGCGGCCTCACCCCCTCAGGTCGCCCCTTGACCTTCACCGCACTGAGAAGGTCCTGCCAGAAACTCAATGGTTTTTTTTTTTATTGCTGAGTTGGGTGGACGAGCTCACAGCCCACCTGGTGTTAAGTGGTTACTGGAGCCTATAGACATCTACAACCGTAAATGCGCCACCCACCTTGAGATATAAGTTCTAAGGTCTCAGTATAGTTACAACGGCTGCCCTACCCTTCAAACCGAAACGCATTACTGCTTCACGGCAGAAATAGGCAGGGTGGTGGTACCTACCCGCGCGGACTCACAAGAGGTCCTACCACCAGTAACGCTTAAGTAAAGCTTAAGCGTCCATACCTGTATAAAACAATAAGTTATTAAAATAATAAACATGAAATTACCGCAAAGTTGTTTTAAAGTTTACGAATCGCGAAGGAAATATTTTGCACGATTTCCTTCTGTCTGGCCAAACTGAAAACAACACCTACAAATTCGCAAAGCAAATTTTGACGCTTATTTGCTTAATCACAAAAAAAAATCTAATTTCCGAACTCGCAAACACATCGATAAATCATTTGTGCCTACTGAAATACGGTTCTGTGAATTACTATAATATAGGCAGCCCTTCAACAATGGTACATGAATGAATAAGTTTTTATCTATACTTAATATTATGAAGCTGAAGAGTTTGTTTGTTTGGTTGAACGTGTTAATCTCAGGAACTACTGGTCCGATTTGAAAAATTCTTTCAGTATTAGATCGCCAATTTATTAAAGAAGACTGACTATAGTCTATATAACATCAATGCTAAGACTAATACGAGCAGAGCACTACTAAATAATGTTTCAAAATCGTTTTTTTTTCTTTTTGAGAGCTTCCGCTGCTTGCTCTACGGAAACGGTTAAAGTTTGGCTAAAATAATGTTTGACAGAATTGTTCGCCTTTCAAAGTTCTAAAAAGAAGTCCGCGACAGCATATATCTATATTTTAAGATTGGTTCACTATAACCTATTTTATAATGCTAACCAAATTTGTTCTAAAATTGTTTTGTGAAGGTGTTTTTATAAATATGATATTAATGCCTGTCCAAATAAATACGTTATTCATTACAAGTATTTAACATCGCAGCAAAATAATGATCAAGCGCGTAATGATGATGTACAAGGCGCCGGCAGGTCGGTGCGCGGCGACACACAATAAGAAGAAGAACAAGAAACACCCAAATCACTTGAAGATAGGCTCTTTGAAAATTGTAGATTTTTCTGGATTTCTCCAGGATCCCATCATTAAATCATGATCCTGATTATTACAGGACTATTCGGGAAGTCCAACCTTTCGAACAACAACAAAAAAAGAAAATAGAATTATCAGAATCGGTTCAAGCATTTTCGACAAGTCGGTGAACATAAATAGATTAAAAAATGGTGGTCGAATTGATAGCTTCCTCTTTTGAAGTCGGTTAAAAAGCTTTCGGTAAGCTAAGACTTTGGGTTTTTTTTTAATTTTGGTATGTGGTATATTATTGAAAAATATTTTCGCCTTCTACGTAAATTGAGTCGCGAGCAAAAGCTAGTGAATAAATAAAACAGGTTTGTGATCGTGTCAATGTCACAAAGGTGTTTTTTAACAAACGATATCCATCGCCCACATTCCGACCTTAGATCCCTTTGTTCTGTCTTATAACATTACAACATCAAAGCGCCCTTACAATCTGACGTTTGTATCAAAAGAACATTTTTATAATATTATTATTACATACGGTTTCTGTGAGAATTTTGTTTCTATGGTACTCGTAAATTTAATGTTAATAAAATAATAAAAGTTATGATAAGATTGTCAGACGAGTTACAACCTTAAGACGTATGGTTTAAGTCCCAATTGCATTGGCGAAGATATGAATGATTTACAAGGAAGTTGTAACAGTAATGCAGTGAGTCGAGGAATCTCGGGACGCATTCACCTATCTCCTGATTAACGCCGGACAGGCAGCTATCATTAAAATTCAACCCATAAATTAATTTTATAGTTAAAATTATTATAATAGGTACATATTTATATATGAAGCTACCATTTTACAGTACTGGCCATTTGAAACGTAATTTATGAATGGTTGGCCATAAATTCAAAAATTGAATTCTATTTTAAAAGAATTTAATTATATTTTCAAGTTGAGTCATTTTTTTATTGATTAGTGTTTCGATTTCACCACATTCGTATGTTTTTCAACAATGTACGACTATAATCCGTCGCAGTAGTGGTATAACCTACCGTTACTGGGACGCGTGATGCTCCTGCTTTTAGTATGGTAGTATCATCAAGCCGTTACGAGTAGGACGTGCGACGCAGAGCACAGAAGGGTCTGGGCGTGAGCCCGCTTGGAGCCTCCGTCGGTGCAGATCTTGGTGGTAGTAGCAAGTGCTCCAACGAGGCCCTGGAGAACTGGCGTGGAGAAGAGTTTTGGGTGAAAAGTAGCTGCTCGCGAGTCGGTCGATCCTAAGCTCAACGATAGCTCTTATCTCGATGTGGCGTGTTTTTTTTTTTATAAGCCGACGTCTCACAACATTAGTGACGTTTACGGACTGCACACTACCAATTAACCCACTACTCGCTATTGATTTCAATGCTTCTGACATGGAAATTTTGATACTTACAAATGACCTCGTGGTCGCCCGAAAACTAAATCTAACAACGAATTAAAAAGCTATAGTTGAAGCTGACGGTACTCAATCTATTGCTTGATAAGCGACGTTAGCATCAAAACAATATTGGTCCATTTGCGTCAAATTTACAAGGTAAAAAAGCAATAAGGGAGTTTTTTTTTTTTTTATTGCTTAGATGGGTGGACGAGCTCACAGCCCACCTGGTGTTAAGTGGTTACTGGAGCCCATAGACATCCACAATGTAAATGCGCCACCCACCTTGAGATACAAGTTCTAAGGTCTCAAGTTTTTTTTTTTTTTATTGCTTAGATGGGTGGACGAGCTCACAGCCCGCCTGGTGTTATGTGGTTACTGGAGCCCATAGACATCCACAACGTAAATGCGCCACCCACCTTGAGATACAAGTTCTAAGGTCTCAAGTATAGTTACAACGGCTGCCCCACCCTTCAAACCGAAACGCATTACTGCTTCACGGCAGAAATAGGCAGGGTGGTGGTACCCACCCGCGCGGACTCACAAGAGGTCCTACCACCAGTAGTACCAGAGTACCGGATGAATTGAACTATCGCCAACGCGACGAACGCGTTAAGGCTTGCCTTGCAGTTTTTAACAAACACAGAAACAAAGACATTTGGAACCACATTGTCATCATGTTAGTTAGACTCTAGTTTAGTACCTGGCCAAAGTCCCAAACGAAAACTTACCCTTAAAATATCTGTTCCTGACTGTCTTAGTTGCAGTTGTAGCATTCAATTTAGAAGTAAGTCTAAGTGCTTTCGTCCAACTCTAAGTAAGTATTTATTGGGGCTACCAAGCATTATGACGTGAACGCCACCAACGTCGTTGAAATGAGATCAAACGCTTAACGATATCATTTAATAGCGGGCTATAATTTAAATCGAGCCTTGCAATAGAAACCGGGATTATGCCGGTACCCACCTATGCGGGTCCATAGTTTTTTTCCTACGTATTCTAGTAACCTCGAGGGGCTATTCTAGATTCACCGAGCCAGTAGGTGAGCTCACGAGGCTCAAACCGGGAGTTTCTAACACTGGCCCTAGCAAGAGCACTGCTTCGCCGAATCTACCACCGGACCACTGGGCTAAAGATCCATAGTACGCACAATATCCAGTTTCGTATGGAAACGAAATTTCTCTTAGAGGCTTTATGTGTAGATGATCCTTTTCTCTTTGTTGCAGAAGTGTGGAGTGCGGGCGGCGGGGCCGGCGGTGGGACAGCATGCGGTAGCACCGGCATGGAGCTGAAACACGAGGTGGCGTACCGCGGCGTGCTGCCCGGCCAGGTGAAGGCCGAGCCTGGCGTCAGTCACAACGGCCATCCGGTCAACGGACACGTCCGGGACTGGATGGCGGGGGGAGCTGCGGGCGGGGGCTCGCCCTCCCCAGGCGCGCCGGGACAACCGCAGCCCAGCAACGGATACTCGTCGCCACTATCCTCAGGCAGCTACGGTCCGTACAGCCCTAATGGAAAAATAGGTGAGCCGCAAAACAGCTTTGTATTTTGATTTTTACTGGTGGTAGGACCTCTTTCCGCCGTGAAGCAGTAATGCGTTTCGGTTTGAAGGGTGGGGCAGCCGTTGTAACTATACTTGAGATCTTAGAACTTATATCTCAAGGTGGGTGGCGCATTTACCGCGTAGATGTCCATGGGCTCCAGTTACCACTTAACATCAGGTGGGCTGTGAGCTCGTCCATCCATCTAAGCTATAAAAAAAAACCAAAACGATGGCAATTTGTCTAAAGTGAATGTCGTTACTGAGAGTGAACAGAAATTTGGTTTAACTCTAGAACAAAGGAGTGATATCCTCGTTTCAAAGCGCATGCGGGCTCAGTTTAACATAATGTTGCCGAACATGATTGTGTAACAGCGGGGAATCGGAACAACAACAGTAATCTCATACCGAATACACGACCCTCATGCTGACTCCAACAAAGAACTACAATAGTCCATTTCCCGACAGCCTTCAGGCCTTAATGATGGCCGTGGGTCAGGAAACTGGACACAGAGTATACGAGAACAATTATGCATTAAAGCAGCGATCTTCTTGACAATAATTACAGAATTTACAACTATTTAATACGCTTTTATTAGCTTCAGACGTATGTGTGTTAGTATGTAACGGAATCTTTGAACATAATTTTGACTCCCTTCAAAACGCCCGATTAACTCGAAATTTGGTATACTTATTAAGGACCGATGACAACACAAAATTAAAAAAAAAAATTAAAAAAATTGAAATTCAACTTAAGAAATGAAAAATAAATAATAGTTTAAAAAAACTAACAAAATACGCTTTTATAGAAAATCCAACAAAAAAATTTAAAATTTTTTTTAATAAATTTGAAATAAAAATAGTGTAAGAAGAAAATACTTTATTGTAAAAAAACTCTGGGGTGCATGGTATCAGTAGTTATAAATATTTTACGAACAGATAAATATGAGTAGCGGGGTTATTTTGATAATAACCTGAAAAGCACCGCAAGCTTTTTTTACACGATTTTTAATTCAAATTTATTAAAATTTAAATTTAATTTTTTAATTGAATTTTCTATAAAAGCATATTTTGTTATATTTTTTTAAATTATTATTTATTATTAGTTAATTGTGTAACCAAGTCAAATCAAAGCAAATCAAATCAAATTTTTACGTTACGTTTAAAATTTTTACGTTACAAGCAACGTTACATTAAATTATATAATATATCACACTTTTATTTTAAAGCTTGATACCAAAACCGATTATTGAAAGCATTAATAATAAAGTTTTAGGTCTTTTACACTTTAATTGCTAAACTTTTTTTTTTTGTATTAATAAAATACAAAATTTAAAACAAAAACAAAACACAAATATAACTTCAACAAAATAACATGAGAATATTACAAATTACAGTTCACCTAGTTTTAAATGGTTACCGGAGCCCGCAGACATCAGCAACCCGAATGGCGCCACCCAGCTTGAGACATGAGTTCTAAGTCTCAGTTTTATATGTAGTATTCAAACCGAAACGCCATTACTGCTTCACGGCACCTTACTGCTGCAGCCGTATGCGCTCACAAAACGCCCTACTACCAGTAAATATATTATAATAAATATGGACAATTAAAGATAACTCAAAAACTTCAGATCTTGATCAAATTTTAATGAGACGATACATCGCTTCACCTGGAAAAAAGATGTGTGGTGTCGTGGGACACCGGATAGGAACGAAGTTCCTTATTATAAAAATATTAATTTTAAATTCTATTCGAGGTATAAAGAAAATAAAAATTTCGCAACAAATCACACTCATTCGGTAACGTGCGAACTTATTGTGGTACACTTCATTCACGGTTGTTTCCATAAGAGTTAGTGTATTGCGCAAAAAAACGCTCTGAGGTCGTGGTCAAAAAAATATGTTATTTTTTGTACGTTATTACAAAGTTAAGTTGTACACTGTGCATTACTAATAAAAGTCTTACGTTACGGACGTTTTTTCCCGGTTAGGGTACCGCATCGTCCCATAAGGAACTTCGTTCCAAAAGTTCACACGGAAAAATATAGTCAAATTGAGAACCCCCTCTTTTTTTTGAAGTCGGCTAAAAATGAAGCGACATCGCTTCGAATAATAGGAACAATGAAAAACTTTTTAGTCAAGTAATCCGACGTTTCTAAACTGAAACACGAATATTAATTATCGTTGGAACTTGAACGAGGAAATTTCAGAACAACAAGCGTAATCACTAACTATTCTATAATGCGTGGAGCGGTAAAATGGTAAAAATAATAGTTTAAAAAAAATAAAAAACACGCTTTATATAAAATTCAACTAAAAAATAGAAAATAAATTTTAATAAATTTAAATTGAAAATAGTGTAAATATATATATATATTTTATTTTAAAAAAAGCGCGGGGTGCATGGTGTTATTAGTTATAAAGCGTGTTTTTTAGTTTTTTTTAAACTATTATTTATTTTTCATTTTTTAGTTGAAATTATTTTTTTTAAATTTTTTCTTTTTCATTTTTTTTTAAGATTGCATTGTCATCGGTCCTCGATAAATTACAAATTTTAAATGAAATCTGGCCGTTTAAAGTAGGTCAAAATCGCGTCTAAAGGAGTCAGTTACAAACATACAAACAAGTGAAGCTAATATAAAGCGTGTAAAAAAAATTCAAGCAATCGCGCTCCTCCTACAAATGTTTATACATACATCAGCACTTTGGTTTTTTTTCATTGCCTCGCGTTATCGTGCAAAGCGATAAATGAGGACATCGACCTAACGATTGCGTGGTTCAGATAACGAAGCCGACACGAGTTGATATTTAGGAATTTAAGGAAAATCCGATAACGCAACAGAGTTAATTACATTGATTAAAAAATTCGAAAAGAAAAAAGGAAATAATAAAAAATAAAGATGTGTGGTGTCGTGGGACGCCGGATAGGAACGAAGTTCCTTATTATAAAAATATTAATTTTAAGTTCTATTCGAGGTATAAAGAAAATAATTATTCGGATATAGTATATATTTTATCATGATTTTTTTTTTAAATAATTAAAAAAAATTATTTTTAAAAATAAAAAAAACTACTTTACAAAGTTATCAACTTTATTTTATTCACAATGATTTATAAAAAATATATAATAATAATATATAAAGAAACAGCTATTTATATTAATAATAATAATAACCGTCATCACGTAGACTGTACATTAGACACTGTATAGCCATAATACTAAGACTATACATAAATAATAAAAATCTTACGTTACGGACGTTTTTTCCCAGTTAGGGTACCCCTCCGCATCGTCCCATAAGGAACTTCGTTCCAACAAGCGGAAATTAGCTCCTTCGCTACCGTTCGCGCAATCTAGAATTTGTGAATAAAACCTATTATGGCGGCTCGTAAGTCGCTAACGTCAGACAGGAGATTTTCCATCACCCGTATTGGAAGTCAAATTAGCTGCGAGGCTGACTTCGAGGTACTACGCTAACGAATTTAAGGAAACAGCGACTGCTCGACTGAAAACACTCACACCAATGTATTATAACGTACAGTCATAATACATAGTAGTTTATAGGCAGCGGCTTGGCTCTGCCCCTGGCATTGCTAAAGTCCATGGGCGACGGTAACCACTCACCATCAGGTGGGCCGTATGCCCGTCTGCCAACAAAGCAAAAAAAAAAATTTGCATACAATATATTTTTAGGGATAACATCGATTAATTAATTGTTATGTAGTTATTTAACCCTTTTAGTGCTAAACTTATAATATTACGGGAATCGCTAAAGGATTTTTGAAAAGATACAATATACTTAGGTATACATACTTACACATAATCAAACTGCGTAATAATAGGTCTATCTATACCTACGTATAGCATTAATAAAGCATTAATGGACAGTCGATCTATCGAATGTTCGCGCTCAAAGACTTAAGACTATAATAAATAAATCCGACATAAATATAAGCCTTACAAAATACCCTGTGAGAAATCGTTTCCGTGCCAGTGCAAAATCGGTTCTGCCTTATAAGGCATATATTCTCTTATAAGAAGAATAACCAGAATGTTATGTATAAAGGGTAGAAATCACAAATATAGGTATACGTCTCTAATTCAGAACAATTTTAATGGTACAAATGTATGACAAACTTAGTTTTTTCTTCGGTTTTCGTAAAATGCTTATACGGTTCATACTAGGGTTTTTTATTTTAATTATTATTTTATTCGAAATGTCGGAAATAATAAACGCGTGAATTAACTGTAAAAGTAGTTTTAATTACATGACAAATATATAACCAAGTAACGTTCATTTTATAACGCACAACTAAAAAACCCTGACTTCGGTTAACGACCGGAAATTGACTTCATTATACCTAATTAATTAGTTAAGCCGATGACTCAAGATTATTTAAGAAATCTAGCAAGGCTCTTCGTGGCCGTTCAAGGTAAAATAAACGGCCTCAAAGCGAACACCGGTTAAATAAATCATTAAGACAAATTGTGTAGTAAGATAAAATTCTCGAACGCGAAAGTTTGTTGTTTTTATTAGAGAATTCTTCGCCTTCGTATTCTCGGCAGCCCAACGAGGCGCGGCCGAACCAAATAAAATAAAAAAAAAACAGTGCCATATCTCACAGGTCGTTTGGAAGCGCATCTTGGCGTCTCAAGAATTCTAATTTGATTTTTGAAAAGAAACAACGCAACGCACGCCGCATGCGTGGGACGATTTTTCTTGATTTACGTTTTGTTGAAGTTCGTATTTGGAAATTATGTTAGCAGAAATAAAAACGGTAGTTTTTTTTTACAAGTTTTTGTTATTAACGACGGCCTTCGTAATGGGGAATTGAAGTCGGCGTGTTGTGACAGCTACTGACATATAATATTATTTTGCGCATTACCATCCTAAAATAAAACGAGTCGAGACATAATCTTCAGTATCGCTAAACGGAATAATATCAATTAAAAAAGGCAGGTATAGTTAGTAAAATTAATATATCAAAATACTTAAGATTGTTATTTTTTGTTGTGATCCCTCTTGTATTCATCCAGATTAATTCTGCTTGGAATTAACCATGTCTTAAACATTGGTTAAATACAGGCGTTGCACGAATACATTTGATAATCTTGGATCTCAAGGTAGCGGCGGCTTGTTGTGGTATATTCAATTAACCGCACAGCACAGAAATATTTCTTTACTGGTGGTAGGACGTCTTATGAGTCCGCACGGGTAGGTACCACCACCCTGCCTATTTCTGCCGTGAAGCAGTAATGCGTTTCGGCTTGAAGGGTGGGGCAGCCGTTGTAACTATACTGAGATCTTAGAACTTATATCTCAAGGTGGGTGGCGTTGTAGATCTCCATGGGCCAGGTGGGCTGTGAGCTCGTCCACCCATCTAAGCCATAAAAAAAAAAGATAAACTAATTAATTTAAATAACGGAGTTAAGTGATCTCGGCGGTGAACCGAAAATAATATAATCTAAATTTATTATAATCTTTGTATATTATATAATTATAATCGCATAACTTTAGAAAGCCGGCAACAAATTGGATAATTCTTTTTTTGTTTTTTTTTATTGCTTAGATGGGTGGATTAGCTCACAGCCCAACTGGTGTTAAGTGGTTACTGGAACCCATAGACATCTACGACGTAAATGCACCACCCACCTTGAGATCTAAGTTCTAAGGTCTCAAGTATATTTATGCATATTTAAGAATGTTTGTTATAGTCAGGAGATGGTTCTTACGAAAAAAAAAATAGAAAATTGCGCGGAAAATTACAAAATTTAAGAAAACTTAACCACCATATTAAAATTTATAATCTAACCTTATGGCGTTTGACATAACATTGACGGAATGCGTGCTGCAAATATCAGATTTGTATAAAAGAAAAATCAATAAAATTAATCATGAATTTTAGTCCCCGAAGCGAAGCGAGGGCGTGTCGCTAGTTAGCTATAAAACAATCAAACTTATATGTAAATTACAGTATAATTTAAATATATTCTTGGCGTTTGAAATAACGAAATACTAGCTCTCTAAAAAATACTTTAAACTTTCAATTGGCATCGTTGCTGTATTGCAGAATATAAAAACGAATGTTGTTGCAGAGATATATTGAAAATTCAATGTCTTTGTTATTGCTTTATGTGTTATTTCTAGCGTATGGATCGTTTGTCTCGGTATATGATGAAAGATTTTACAGAGAAATCTAAATACGACGATGCAAATTCTCGCATCTTCCACTTTTATATTAAAAAGATGGAATTTTTCAAACATTCAAATGATTTTACGACAAGTACTAATTATTTTCTGAATAAATGAACAGCCATAATGTTTATTAAGTGTAGGGTTAATATAACGAGATTTTAGTTGGCTTTATTTAGCGCCAAGGAAAATTTTTAATATTTTCTGATAAAGAATTAGAACAGATATGACGCAAGGAGTCCTTTTTCACAAACACAAAACCTTGCGAAAAAATTACTTAAATCTTCTAGATGTCAGCTTCATATTTTATAATTTATGGTGAAGATTCAAATTACGCAAGATTTTGAGGCATTTTTTATCGTAATCTCAGTAGTTATAAATTATACCCTGTGAATTTTACGATTTATCTTTGTAATTAATCCACAGCCGTTCATACCGTCTTTCGGTAATTTATTTTTGTGAAAGTTAACTTCAAATCGATAAACGTCTAAATAATTTGGGGTGAAATGCTATTTTCATTGTATTTTCAACTTAATGTAAATTATTTGGTGACTAAAAATACGGATATTAATTGCATTATTCGCTCACTTACATAAGTCTTAAATCTCTTTTACAGGTGTAGGTCGTAATCTAAATCACAACGAGTAAGTGCCTATTTCTATGGATTCTGGTTTAACTGCTGGTACAGCGGTTCTATTTACATTATACAAAACAATTGAGGCTTCGATCTCACGTCTGAATGTTGGAGACGACACGTTTTGATGTCTACGAGCTCTAATAGCCACTTAAAACCAGGCGGACCGTGGCCTCGTTCACTAAAACAAAATGGCTAAACCAACTTAACTGTGTGAAAAGGATCTTCTAAAATTCATAATTAAAAAAAAAAAGCTGCACACACACAAAACAAAAGACGATCAACTTTACATAAATTATATGCCAGCAATGTGCCGTACTCATAAAAATCTCTGCCGAGTGACCTCGATGCATAAGTATATGCAGTCACCCCAGATCCATAATGAAAGATTAAATGATGACGTCATCACCGTCCTCGACACGACCTTATGTTCCATTGTGATCATTCGAAACAATGTACTTTTATATTCAATAGCAGAAAAAAAATGCTGTTTCTGTATTTACTGTCATGTAGGTCAATTAGTGAAGATGAATATATATACCACGAGCCGCTTCGAAGTTCTATTGTACCGATAGCAAATTTAAAACTGTTCTTTCCACGCTACGTTCGTAAGCGTCAAAAATCTCATCACCTATCAAAGAAAAATTGTTTAACTGACTCGCTTACTTACTTTACTGGTGGTAGGGTCTCCTGTGAGTCCGGTAGGTACCACCACCCTGCCTACTTCTGCCGTGAAGCAGTAATGCGTTTCGGCTTGAAGAACGGGGCAGCCGTTGTAACTATACTTGAGACCTTAGAACTTATATCTCAAGGTGGGTGGCGCATTTACGTCGTAGATGTCTATGGGCTCCAGTAACCACTTAACACCAGGTGGGCTGTGAGCTCGTCCACCCATCTAAGTAATAAAAAAAAAACTATTGAACTTTTGAAAAATTGCTAAATGTTTGAACACCAAGCTTATTGTTACATCTTGATTTGAATATCTCACGGATCAAACAACACTTTATATAGATCCCTCCCGTGCATGTGTACTGTTACTGAATTCCTTCCTAAGCGGCTGGACCGATTTTCATTGAAAATTTTGGTGTGTTCTACTGGAAATGGTTTAGGTTCAAAATTCGATCGACTACGGTTCGTATTGTTACAAATTAATTTAAAAAAAATTTGAATTTAAGACGTGTGTACAGAGGACGTTTGTCGGATTTGCTAGGTAGTTTAGTTTTACTAGTGGTCGCCCGGTAGTCGAAATTCGACTATAATTAATTGAAATTAAAAGTTTGTACACTATTTATTATGATTCTATTTTCAAAGACTATTATACTTCTATAGTCACAAATTTCGCCAAGACTACACTATAGAAAAATATTAATAAAGACAAACAATATTTAATCTATTCTCAATTTGACCACAGACGTCAAGAGGACTTTTTGGCGGGAACGCGAGGAGTGAAGTTGTGTGATTTGTTTTATTTTGTCTATTTAGTGTTTCTTCGGGTTTAAATGTGTAATAATGGTGGTTTATTAATTGTTTAATATCTGTGAAAGTGCACAAATGTGGAAAAATGAAACAAAGCCGCTGGACGTAACTTCTCGGGTTCCTCCAAAAAGTCCACTGAAAAAATCTTAGTAAATGAGCACCATTTTACTGAGATTATATTTCATCCCATTTCATTTCATTTAATTTCATCCCAGTTGATTAATGTCTCAAATTAGTCGTCTTCATTTCATTTCACTCCATAATATCATTTTTCATAAAAATATGAATATAAATTAAAATAAGACATGACTTAAAGGTCTCAGTTACCAGGTCATAAAATCCCTTAAAAAAAAAAGACGTCAAGAACTAAAAGTTTGACAATAAATAAATAGTATGCATGCGTGTGTGCGTCAAATACATGGTAGTGTGTGTAATGTTTTTTATTGATTTAATGTATTTTTTAGACATAATTTAAATAAATATTAACATTCTGCAATCCTCTATATTGTCTATAAGTGTGGGATGATTCATACTCCTCCGTCCGCGCAATTTTCGTAAAAAGGGATACAAAGTTTTTCCTTCACGTATTAATATATAGATAATAAACGATGTGTTTGTTAATATACATAAACAGTATAATGACAGTATAATTCCTTTGAGAAAACGTATTTATCGTTCAATTTGAAACAGAATACCTTTGAAACAGAACGAATGAAACTGCTGGTTGCATTTAATTGTTCCGTGAAACGACCGGCCGCTGCATTACGCCTTCGATATTAATATGACATGCTTGCCGTATAAATAAACATGCAAATTTCTCAAAACACCAATACAGTCATATGGCACGACGTGCCAAGTTGGCACCAACACTGTTTCATTGACTTATTTTATTGCATAAGATTAGGACGAGTTAGATGAAACTTGTCGGTCGAGCCATAACTAAAACACTAAAAAAAACAAAAACAAAACTAAGCCGTATGTATCTAAATGAAAACCAGTCTTCTACCGCTAATGGCGAAGGAAAAGCTAAACTGTTATACCCTTATTACGACATACAACGAATTCTTTCCTTAAAAAAAAAACAGGTTGATTGTGCAATAGTCGGAAACATTGACCGCATTTCTGGAGTCATCGTACGAAGTGGATTGTAATTCGTGCTTTCCCCACCGATTTCATAATTGCCATTGTTTATCGGCGCGGGGGCCAAGGCCGTGTTTATCGCGCGAACACAGCTCTGAACCCGTGTGAACTCGAATGGCGCAATCGATTTCGTAACGTATCACCAGCACGAATCTAGTTCGTTAGTTGATTACACCCGATTATTAGTCGATTATGTTTGTGTGCTGACTAGGGCTTGCAGATTGAGTTTTATAGGTAATAACGGAGCTGGACGAGAGAAGCCGAGGATCGGGCACAGTGGCGAGCAATTGGAGAGGCCTATTTCCAGCAGCGGACTGCTATAGGCTGATTATGATGATGATGATGAAGGATATAAATAGAACGTCAATCACGCGATTATAATATTAATTTCCATTAATTATAATTAATTTCAATTAATATTAATTTCATCAATGGTATAATATACAATTAAATTATTATATCACAAAAATAACAATAACATTACCACAAGAGTGATTGCGTAATGGATACAGAAGCTTGGAGTCATTACGGATCCTCCTGATCCATTAACGGTCCTTTTATGTACCTCAAGCGCCGGTCACCGTTCTCGCCGAACCCGTCGCTTGCGACGAAGGGCTCGGCGAGTAAATTAACCCACCCCATTAAGACACAGCCCACAGAGTTTCTCGGATCTTCTCAGTGGGTCGCGTTTCCGATCCGGTGGTAGATTCTGCGAAGCACTGCTCTTGCTAGAGTCAGTGTTAGCATCGCCTCCAGGTTTAAGCCCCGAGAGCTCAACATTAGCTAGACATTAGGGTTACGCTGACATAGTATCTCAAGTTGGAAAAAAAAAAGCGTTTTTCCAGTCTAGTGCCAGAGTCCGCTTTCCAACCTAAACTCCTCCACTTTGCCCGGTCTTCGGCATCCTTCTAGCAGAAGTTATTCTCCTCCATATTGCCGGCATATGCAAACTCCAATAGACCACAAAAAAAATCTATTAGCACAATATTCAAATGTCTATGTATGATGTCTTTCTTATTAATCTGGTAACCACGAAAATTGTAATGTTTTAAAATAGTCGGAAATATTTAATATAATGTTTGTAAAAAACAAAAATTTAAGCCGTAACATAGTTTTGACTATGTCTGCAAACCCCGAAAACCGAAGACTATAATTAATATAAAATCTATTCATACAATCACTAAGCCTATAAATCCATATTTTTCATTCTGTTATTTTGTATTTAAATACAAACCTAGCGTACAATAACCACTGTGTGTCAACATCGGATGACCTTGTGGCCGCGGTCACGTTATTATATGAACCGAGTTTAAACGATGTACACATACCCTTGAAGTTCATAAATACACACAAAAAAAAACATAGAATAGCTCGCTATATGTGATTACGAATAGATCTTTAATTTTTTTTATAAATCAACAACATTAAGTATGTACAGTAGAAAGATACGGATAAAAATAGGTATTAAAAATTTTACGGCGAAAATTATACGCCATACATATGTTATTGATAATCATCACATCAAATTACAAACACGTACCTCCGGAGGAGGGGTTTACCTAACCATTGGTAGCCTAAGGGACTATTCCAACTACGCGCAGACCGGTAGGTGAGCTCACGGGCTCAACCTGTGAGCATTACCAAACCTGACCCTAGCAAGAGCAGTGCTTCGCTGAATCTACCACCGGATTATAATCGCGACCCTTTAAAAAGATCCCGCGAGAAAATCAGTGGATTCATGCAGGATATTTGAGTTGTTTGGACGCAAAAACCGATCGCTACTCGCTAAGAGGCTGGGAGGAAGAATTCCAATATTAGTATTTTGTATTATTATTATTAGTAAGGCAGATCAGATCCGCACTATCCGCAATATCAACACGACGAGCCGCTATATGCCGCTAAAACTGGAAACCGATTGAAGAATATCGCATGGGAGAAGCCTTTGATAATCACTAAGTTCAATGGTAGAAAATAACCATATAACCGCATCCAGCGATTTTTTCCTGACACTTCTGCTTTTTCACATGTACTAAACGGTTAACAGGCCTTTTTTTCTACCTATTCTAGTAACCTCGAGGGGTTATTCTAGATTCACCGAACTAGTAGGTGAGCTCACGGGGATCAAACCTGACGACGTTGCTAACACGAACCTTAGCAAGAGCCGTGTTTCGCAGAATCTACCACCGGATCGGAAACGTGACCCACTGAGAAGATCCGGCGAGAAACTCAGTGGGCTTTAACAGGCCACCATTATTACGTCCTTATATATAAACAAACGCAAATAAATTTAATGACACAACAACAGTTTTCAAAGCTACTGTTTACAGCAAAGGGAAAATTCAACGCACAATATAGGAGCCTTTTAAACACGTACATGTTATATAGATATAATCGTTCAACTCAACATCATTTATTTGTTTGCCATCAGCAGCGCGTGAAATAAGTCTCCGCTTAACCCACGTTGCGTTGCACAAGATCAATCATTCACAAATTCGTGCGCAACTCTTACGAATTGTATTATTATTAGTTTTAAACCGAAAATTTGTTGTGACGATTTTTGTCAGTGTACCTACGAATTTTTATTAACTAATTTAAGAAACGAAATACTCAAGTATATGCCTGGGTCATTTGAAAACGTTTGAATATCGATAATTTGTGGCTTGACTGGTAAACTGCAAAAAAACTGAATACATTGGATTTGTTCTATAATTGACAGGATAAATAAATAAAAGATAATAATAATAAATAAAAGATAAGGATAAATAAATAAAATTATAATTTGCGTAATTACTGGTGGTAGGACCTGTTGTGAGTCCGCGCGGGTAGGTATCACCGCCCTGCCTATTTCTGCCGTGAAGCAGTAATGCGTTTCGGTTTGAATGGTGGGGCAGCCGTTGTAACTATACTGAGACCTTACAACTTATATCTCAAGGCGGGTGGCGCATTTACGTTGTAGATGTCTATGGGCTCCAGTAACCATTTAACACCAGGTGGGCTGTGAGCTCGTCCACCCATCTAAGCAATAAAAAAAAAAGTATATTTATTCAACTAGAGCGAAAATAAAAAGTTAGTAAAACGATTTCGTATTGTGCTTTTTTTTAACTGAAACTTCTTTAGAATCGTGATTTCAAACTCGATGAAACGAAAAAATAAGTCCATAGAGACACAAACACATAAATGTATAGGATTCAGCCGGCGAGAGAATGAGATAGAACACATTATACGTGAAGTTAAAATATCAATTCACAGAGGGCGCTACCTCATACTATAAAAGATGATTTACAATTATTTCTATTTAATTTGTTATCAACAGATGTCGCTGCACGTAAATTCAACAATTCCTGAATCGCGGTGACGAGATGTTACACAGTTGATAAGCGTTCTCGTATTTCTCTTACTAAATCATACTTACATGTGGGGTACCGTGATCATGATGGCAGTTCTTTCAGGGCGAGGCTGCTTCATTGCACTGCAGAGTGGTTGACCCTTGCGATTATTTTTATTTTCTATAAATTTCACTTCTACCGTGTGTGACAATGTATTTTCATTAATTTTTTCTGATTGCTTCGGATATACAAAATAGACTTGCGCAAAACATCACTTCTCAATGTAATGTGATATGACATCACTTTTACAGACAGGTGATATTACTCGAAAACATTACACATCACTCTTAACATTACTCGGTGCGTTCAATAGATACTGTGACGACGAATACATTGTATCTATACACCCGAATCATTACTTAAGTGATGTGTTCATACACATCACTTAGGTAATGTTTCGGATGTGTCATTACAGTAGTGTATTACAATACAAAGTATGAACTTTGTATTGTAATACACTGTTAAATTACTTGACAGAGATTGACTTACTTAATAATATAATAATTTTATTTTTTACTTAATATAATTTATTGCGGGATGAACGGATTTCATATGGCGACTTAGACTGCAAATTGAGCTCGACAATAATGTTAATATACGAGAGCAGTAGATGCATTGTTTCGGCTCGGTCTCCTCAAAGTGCATCCAAAGAGGACTGTACTTTCATTTAGACGCCGTTCTTTCTTTCACTTATTAAACACGCATTAAAACAAATAATAAAACTATTTTCAAACAAGTGCTTAAGTAATTCAAACACAAAAATTAATATGAAATATTACTAAACAATTACGAGCGACTAGCGATTTTACAAAAGTTGCGAATTAAAAATTAAGTAAATACTTGCGGGGAACTACTGGCTGGCCGCATGAAACATATAAACACAAATACCTATATTAAAATTCAGACGTACCATAGGTATAAAAATGTACCTAGCGGCCAGGGCATACGGTTCAAAATCACTAGGAATAATTCCGTGTCGCTTGCTCATTTATTTTGGTCGATCGGTCTGTCTCGCTCGCTCGGTTCCGTTCGTGTAATATGCAACATTACACGACAAAGAAAGAAACATGTTGGGTGATAGTGTGATGTTTGTTTCCTTCGCGTAATGTGTGATGTTGCATTACATCGTAGAGTAATATTACCGGAGTAATATCACTCGCATTACTTACACATGTCTAATACAAAAGGGAAAGTTGATTCTTCGTGCTAACTTGCACAAGTGAAAATCGAATATATGAACAATAAAACATTAATATCCGATTGTTTAATAAATCACTATTAAAATAAACAAAAGTCTGTTCAAGCTATTGTTTAAAATCAGTTTAAAGCTGAAATCATGAAATATTCAAAGGAATTTAAATATGTTGTAAATAGGTTTTGACTTATCCTGTTATTGGCAAAACACCTCTCCAAGGAATACATCAGAAACGGCACGTATTTCACTTTAATAGTCACGACCACTACCCGGGGCCTAATAGCGCTGGAGCATCAGCCAAATTGCTTCTGAAATTATTCCACATATCGCGAAACATAAGCAACGTATGCTGAGTGTTTAGTTCATAATATGTGTAAAGCCGACATGTCATTGAGTAAATGAACAAAGAAAACAAAGTGATCCCATCTTATAGCAATTATAAGATATTATTATTAGCAATATAACATATTAAGCAATTATAAGATATTAGCTGTATGTTAAAATTGAGGTTATTTTATTGGAATGCTTACTGTAACTGGTGGTAGGATCTTTTGTGAGTCCGCACGAGTAGGTACCACCACCCCGCCTATTTTTGCCGTGAATCAGTAATGCGTTTCGGTTTAAAGGCTGGGGTAGCCGTTGTAACTATACTGAGATCTTAGAACTTATATCTCAAGGTGGGTGGCGCATTTACGTTATAGATGTCTATGGGCTCCAGTAACCACTTAACACCAGGTGGGCTGTGAGATCATCCACACATCTAAGCAATAAAAAAAAAGTTAAGCTAGCCACAGGTATATCAATACCACTATCCTGCCTGTTCCCTGCCTTCTTCCAGATTCAAAGATTGGGACAACGGTAATATTATTGCAATGCAATCGAGACTCCCAGATAAACCCAGGCAAATGCAGACATTCACGATGACGACGAGATATTATCACCACCAGAAATAATCATGAAAATTCATAAAGAATCTTTAATTGGACGCGATCTTGTCGGCACCCAGCTCGTCCGGTCGCAAGTCTCGCGGTTGAATTTTCTTTTCTATTTCTGCGAGTCGTGAAACGTCGTGTCTACTCACTTAATGGCATTTCAAATAAACGTTCCCGACATTGCATTTAAACAAGCACTTATCCCTCGTATGAAACAACCACCATCATTAAAATCCATTTACGGTGCGATCGTGACTGAGTTGTGTCGCTGCGTTGTGCGCGGTCCCGTGTGCTTAGTGCGAGTTTTTTAACGTTTTCGATAGCGTAAAAGTTAGCTCATATTTGTATGGAATGGGATCGCTTGCGTATGTACCGGTCATCGTTCTCGTCGAAGCCGTCCCTTGCGACGAAGGGCTCGACGAGTAAATTAACCCTCAGACACAGTCCACTGAGTTTCTCGCCGGATCTTCTCAGTGGGTCGCGTTCCCGATCCGGTGGTAGATTCTGCGAAGCACGGCTCTTGCTAGGGTTCGTGTTAGCAACGTCATCAGGTTTGAGCCCCGTGAGCTCACCTACTAGTTAAGGCGACGCTGATGTAGCCTCTCAAGACTAAAAGTTTAGGCAGAAAAAAAAATTGCCACTTTTGAACGGTGTGGTGCCGAAGCCGTAGGAGCCCCGAAAGGCGCGAACAGATTTCCTCGTATCGGCAACAAGTAGGTCGTGAGGCAGGTCGCGGCATGACCTCACGAGCGCGAACTGGGCCGTCTCCCTTACACAGCCTCCCGCCGCCCCTGTCCTAGTTTACGCATCCAGGGATATAACCCAAAATGGCTGCCCATGACACGGTCATGATTTATCCGTGTGTTCAATGTTTTTTTTCTGCTTCAACTGTCACGTTTGTTGCTTAATTAGATTTATGCTCTTTTTTTAATGCGTTCAGTCAAATCGTGTTAGCTACTGAATTTCCTTTGTTTTAATTTAAGAACTCGATCGTGTATCTATAGAAATAAATGTTTTAAACAAAATGCATATTAATGCATTTTTATTGGCCTAGATGGGTAGACCAGCTCGTGGCTCTTGATGATAGGCAATTCCCAGAATTCCCATAGGTAACACAATGTGAAAGGTCGATGTTTCATTTACATTTTTTTTCTAACCGAAACACATGGCTATTAAGCTATTAAACTATCCCAATGATGGCTGATTGTAACTACACGCTTACTGTGACCTGAAACTCGAAATTTTTCCGTTTCCCGATTACGGAGGTCACTGTGTCGTAACCATGACAACCGCTCCGGAACGTTCTATAATTTTATAAACATTTTCGAGCACCATGCCAACAATTACGGATTCCTAAAGCTATTGTTCGTTTTTCAGATTTATTGTAACGAATTTAGGTAACCTGGTTTTTGGGAACGCACAGCGCTCGGGTCAATGGCTCTTGTACGAGTTTCAATGAGGACGAAATTTACTAGACATTGCTTATATTGGTTATTATTTTGGTAGGCTGTAATGAAGAAAGCCCGCAATGAAATAAAATCGCACACGCGTTTTGATTGCGCGTTATAGTAATTTTTTAATACTAACTTTAGATAAATAAGTATAGAAGCGTACTGTCGGATTATTTTTCTTAAAACCGACTCATTGAAAACATTGTGAAGTTTGAAATCAACAGACGACTATACTCAAGATCACGATAATGATTTATTCTTGTCGCAGGAAATTGGACTGGTTTGCTGTTATTTCTAATTACGATTTAAGCTTGGCATCAATATACAAACTCAAATGAACTCTCGTACGTACGCTACACCAAAATCCAACGACAATAACTTTTATTCTTTTTTTTATTCTTAACAACTTATAGGCGCTTCTTAATAGCCTCCATATTACGTCGTAATAGTGTTGCAAACAATTTTGCCAAGCTTGTAGGAAATAGTCTGCCGAAGTATTTTTAATATTGACCGATTAATAATGAAAATACTTTCAGTACTTTATCACTTTTTATTGCAGTTTTATATGTTGTAGATATATTCCAATCCACTTTCATTTAGTGTTTTTTAATGCATTATTTTCTTACGTAGTGTTTGCATCAATTTGCCCTTTGTTCATTTCCAGACTAATTAGAAAGATTAATTTGAAAAAAATCTATGTTACTGTCAAGCATTTCTCTAAAAGTATTTTTTTTATTCTTATATTTTGACTATTGTTCGTTAAGTTATCTTAATTATCACCGTGACAAAATGCGTTCGAATCTTGGACAGTGTTACCATATTGATTTTAAAATGCTTTGGAGTACATTTCAAGTAATAAATGTATGGTTTGATAAATCAATCTAGAACTCAACTGATGCTTCTCTGATATTGTTTATGTACCAAAATATTAAAATTCACTCTGTATTTCTTAATGATTATTACGGCCTAGACGAGTGAACGGGCTAACCACCTGGTTACCGGTGTCTGTAGACACTACAACGTAAATATCGCCATTCACCTTGAGACACTATGTCGAAGTCTCGATGGGATTGTATAACAGCTGTCCCACCCTTCAAACCGGAACGCATCACTGATTCGCGGCGGATATAATCGAAATTTAAGCTATAGTTTAAGTACAAGTATAATAAAAGTTTAGAGTACAGAGTACATCTTACCACCAGTAAAGTGAAATTGCCGATCGCAGTACGTTGGCCTAATACTCAGAGAGTACTGCTGCCTATTCTTCAGTATTTACTGAGAAGGTTACAAAGGGGTTTCGCCCAAACTAAATTTTAAAAAAACTCAATAAAATTGTCTGAATTTTGATGGATAACAGCGTAAGTCGATGAACTAATTGATTCTGAATGTGAAAGTAATAATATACTTATAAAAGATATCAATTAATTTCACCCAGAAGATAATCTTAAACTTGGACTGTACAATTTAATACGTAGTACGGCGTTAAATTATTTCAATGGCAAAACGATGAGGAGGGTTGATAGATTAGTAAATATTTTTCTCCGTTTCAATTTCTCCTTAACGAAATATGCACTCAGTACGTATTATTTAGTTGTAACGTCTCGTAAATGTATAAGCTACGCCCTCATCCGTATTCAAGGGCGCTAAGAACGCTTGCACCGGCACTCAATGCGCTACAGAAGATTCGTTTGCTATAGTGACGTCAAAACACAGACCAATTAACTCACTTCTGGTGTCACTCCAAACAAACTCCTTGCACTTTTAGGCGATCTCAAAAAAAAAAAAAGGTGGACAACAGCTAAGCTGTGACCCTAAAACAAACCGTCATCCATGAGAGATAGTAGTAGCCATTTTAAAACCACCAACTGCTTAAAAATCATTGGCTTCATCGTTATGTAATCTTGCGCATAGAAAACGCCATCAGTACTAAACATCGGCATTCGTCAATTTTAAAAGGAAGTTTTAATCACAAGAAGTGATAAATAGCTTTTGTATTTTTTTAAAAATTAATCAAGTATACGTGAGTCCAAGGTCCGGTAGAGTTTTAAAAATATTAATGAACTAATGTGGTCGTTAGCAGAGTTTTATTGGCACTTAGACTATTGTGAGTTGCACACGAGATGCGTTTAAGTACATTTATCTAAATAAGGAACAAACGTCATCGGCACTAGGGCTGGCACCAAACCTTTTTTTTATAATTTTAAAATGGGTTAACGAGAGCTCACAGTCACGCTGATGTCCAGTGGTTACCCTAGCATATTGTCATCACAACGTGAGCGTCAAGATGACATAATATGCCTATCAACCCCGACACGCGTTTACATGACGCTGTACAAAAGCAGAACGGTGTTTATCATTAAAATCTCAAATTATTAAAAGCTTATTTTAAAAAAAACAAGTCCTAATTATCAGCCAACTTAACCTAATAGGTGTATGGCTCTAATAAAGAATGAAATAAAAAAGTCCTAATTAGCGACCATTTAGAATAGCTTCTAAACATAATCCACCTATACTCTATTCCAATTACGAAATCCCATAAGACAGATGTAATTATTATGTTATTGTGTGAGTGTGAATTAATTGTATAATGATTTAGATTGATTATATGTATTTTTTAAATTATGTTTACGACCATGAACAAATAATGATTATTTATTTCAAAATTATACGAAACGTGACGAATTACGTTCTAAGAAGTGTCAAAAGGGACTTCGTAATTGGAATAGAGTATAATTTCTGGAAGCCCTGTCCAGCACGAACGAAGCCCGTACCAGATTTAGATTTCAGACAAAATCTTTGTTTTCGTTTTATTACACGAGAATGACATCAACTGCTGTTTGAGTAGGTACGTTAAAGCTGGCAAATGTTATTCACAATTCGCCTCGTGATTATTCGAATGTATTTTCAATATGAACGAATGGAATTGTGAAACAGGAAGCGGTTGAAAACGTTTAAAATATAATTCAGTTGTGGTGTTGTTTTAAACGCAACACGTCGTGAAATCAGTTTTGTCTACTACAATAATTATTATTTTAGATATGTGTTTCCGGCTCTGTGATAACAGATGGCGTTACTCTTACCGGCGTAACATTACGCTTTTGTCCACTTAAAAATATAAATAAAATAATCTGCAGATGTAAATAAAATAAAAATACTGTTCGTTGACAAACGACTAATTTTGTCTCGCTTTTTAATGGTTCATAATAGTCCGAATAAAGATTCAAATGTCGCACGAAAATTTGAAAAATAAACAAAACGGTGATCAATAAAGAATAGAATTTAAATGGGATATCGCTCGGGTTAGCTACTTCACAATAATATTTAGATTATGCAAATTTTATTTGTTTTTAATATTTATCTATCTAATATAGTTATCGCACTTTGATATCTGAAGTAAACACGAAATGATACGAATCAATTTGAATGTTTGAAGACAAGCCATAACAATTCGCTAGAGTAAAATAAATCTACATACTGTATCTCTGTATATTTTTAATATTCCCCATATGCCACAATGCAGAATAATCCCTATATTATAGCGACGTAAACTCTTTATCCTAAGTCCATTGTCCGCAACTGCACAATAGAGCTAGCTCCCTTGAGTGCGCTTCTCACAATGAATATAACTATAGATACATATATGAAATCAATTCTCCAGTCTACCCGCCATTCCCTTAGGGCTTCGAGCAGTACCTAGCTCGGCGTCTCGCCTGGGACACGTTTAGTAGAGATATTATCGTAAACATTATTGTAGACTATTGTAAAATGTAGACAATTGGTTTGTTGAAATGCTTAGAATTCACATGTTTCTTTATATGAAATTTTATAACGAGAGAATGTGTAATTTACTATAAATGTTATCTTTGTTTCAGGTAAGCTACTAAGATATTTTGATATTTTGACAGCTGAGTTATTCAGGTTCGTATTTGCGGCTAATAATCAATTGGAATCTCTGCTCTCTTATCAGTAAGTACGAATTGTTTAGTCGTTCCATTATTTCAGTTGATCAAAATGAAGAAAAAATAACTTGAATACATTAAAATGACAACTGACAATACAGTTAGTAGATTTATGAACAAAAACACTCACAAAAATTGCTTTAGTTATTTAATGCGTCGGCCACAAGGCGCAGTGAAATCGCATTAGAAAGTGCCGTGGTTAGCCGCACCGCCTTCTTATTTAAACTAGACATCTGTATACTTCTCAGCTTGTTATTACTTTCCAATTGCATTATGCACTACTAGTTATATAAGTTTGATGAGGATTTACGAAATGTAAGACTGCTGTTTGTTATATTACCCAACGAAGACGGATTATAGTGATGTGATACCCGGTATGATATCGTTGAAGTTTAAGTACTGTAAACATATTTTCAGTAATGCACTTTACTGTGACACGTAATGTAAAAGTTATTTGAGGTGCGGGATCAACGGACTTGTGTGACGCAGAGTACTGTTTGAATTCCATTGCGGATTCGCAAAATTCCAACTGAACTTAGTAAATGAAAAATGTTTTTTTTGTCTACGTTTTCGAATCGAATCGAATGAATCACCGCTTCATTCTCACTCCGAAAATATATACAAATATTTATTTATAAAATAGCATACATAGATTTATCTGGTAAAATTTAAATCATTTGAGCTTTACATCAATGCTGAGGGCATGAGGACAAGCCATCGCTAAACATCGCCCCAGTCGCGCGCCTCCATTGTAAACTGACCTTTAGGACAATTTTCAGTTCACCTTTTGTGACAATGTCGTACTAATAAACCTAGAGGCTACGATAACAAAAGTAGGGTGTGAACGTATAATAACTTCGAAATTCTATGCAATTTCATAACTGATAGATTTGCTTATTTATATTTTCGCATTAACGACAAGACGCAAAATAGTTATGATAATATATTTGTTAACTCTGATTGGGGTCGACGGCAAGACTAAAATAATCAATTGAATTGTGTCACGTATTCATAAATAGTTTTTTTTTAAATCCCTTAATAATATCGGCGACGCGACGACGTGGTGACGTAGCGAAAAGGATGTCCGTTTTAATTATTAAAACTCACAGAAATTTAAATAGTGTGATACTTATTCAATAGCACAACAGTAACAGAATTAATAATAAAAATTTAATTGTGTTAATTTTTAAATATCTGTTCTCTGAATTCGTGTCAACTGAATTTAGTCTAGGTCATATTATAAACGTTCTTGCAACCGAGTTCATCTGTTCCAATTTTCTTGATCAAAGTAAACGTTGGTTTAGCACAAATATAGTGTAGAAAATGAGTAATGACCCGATGAGATCACTTTGGAACGGTGTTAATTCGATATGGTCAGCCCTTGATAGGGGTGTCACTCATCGAGCAGCTAAACTAAATTTGGCAACATTAACTCAAATTCATCTATGTCAACTTGAATATCTTATAGCGTATTATTTGTGATCGTAAAACCGGTTCCAAAAAGTCACAGTCCAGAAAAGAGCCAGTGAAACCAACTAAACAAACTTATCAACTCGAAGGTCTTATTTCCTTTTTTATTCATGTAAAATTATAATAATAAAATATTATAAAAACATATATCAAACTCGATGCTCTAGAATCCATACTCTTCATGAAGCTATTTGGTATTTTCGGTATGTATGTAGTTACTCGTTCTTGCCTCGTATGTGTGTGGTAAACACAAGAGGTAATCCTTCTATAATAGTTTAGAGCAGTTCAATATAAAATGGTGTTCTATCATTATGAAATTTTCTTTAGAACCCTTTTTATTTCAAACTTGATGAAACGACACTAAAAAGAGACAAACATCTATAAGACTTAGTCTGCGAAAGAATGAGATATAATAGTTCCAAAGGTGTCAGTTCTACCACGTGTGAACAGCACATTTCTTAATGTTATTTTTCTATAATAAACCATGAGTCACCTGTGTCCTAATCAACCTGCAAATGAATCGCGCAAATATAATTATTAAAATAATTATTTCGTTAATTTTAACTTCAAAAGATTATGTCAATTCCCAGTTTTATTTGTGGTTTAATAACATAATGTGATTTAATAACTTAAATACTATAAAATGTAATATGAGTATTTCAGACCTAACCCTGAAGTCATTACAATTGTCTCACTTCCCACAGCTAGTAGAGAGCAAAACAGTTGCAATATTGAATGCAAACCGAAAACTTCTTAGACTTTTTGTGTCAGTCTGCTCATAAATTGAGTGTTAATGTAGGAAACGAGTTTTCAAAACTGATGAATTCACGGCAGTCGGCGGATGTCTCTATTCTGTAGATTTGTATCTCAAAGTGATGATAATAATTCAAAGAGAAAATTAGCGTTTCTTCTTGGTTTTAACCTTTGACTTTATTAAAAGATGGCGGTACCTATTTTATTTTTAAGAAATGCCACATCTCTTCCCGTGGGTGTCTCAAATGGCGACATAGCCGTTTATCGGAAATTGGGTCAGCACCGTACGTCATTTTCACCCTTTTTTTACAAACACCAAAAACCTTTACTAAAATGCTAATAACTTCTGTTCACACAATCAGGACAGTGAATGCGAATTCATAAATCACTACCTAACAAAAAGAACCTTTACTTCGTGTGTTGAATAATACTAAGTGCAGAAAATACTATCCTCATTTTGACGTAAACACAAAGATACCTTACTGGAAACGTTTTAAAAAGAGTATTTAATACAATTTAACATCAACTCAAATATAAAATCAAAAAAATCTAGGCTTAGACTATACAGTTACCGCCATCTAGTATAAAGATTAGGAACTCGAATGAAATGTTACGTCATGTCGACATTGACCGCTAGATGGGGGTACTGGTACGTGCAGCCTATGACGATAGCGGTTAACGAACGTTCTTGACTGGGCGCTAGAGTTCGTTCGTTGTCATGACACACAATAACAAACATAATATCGGCATGCGACTAAAACGATTTCGTTGGCGCGTAGCGAAATAACACTTTTGATAAACAAGCCACAAACGTATTATTATACATCTGTACAAACTAGCTTCGCGACAAGGCTGCCATATTATTTCTACAAATTATTAAAAATACACGCTTCAAATTATATTATATTAACGAACATTAACTAAAAATATTTTAAGACACGTAATTTTATGACTAGTAGACCTTGGAACTGTACGAACAAATTTTGAGCATTCATTATTTGAAACACTTTTCCACCTCGCCTCTACGTCAATGACATCATGATTTACATGCAGAGAACATTAACCTTTTTCTTAGTAAATTGAACTTTTATAATCTTGAGAATATAATGTTTCGATGTGTATAATAAATTTAATAAAACAGCTGGAATCAACTGACTTTTGAAACAGATTTCGTGCGTGCAGTTGAGCGAAGAAGTTGATTTAATAAATTCGACAGATGGCGCTGCTCGGCATAAAATAAACTTTTCCATTTAATTATTTTTTATGTATATTCTTAGACCGACTAGACCATTTACGGCCATGATAATAGTACATGACCATTATTGCTCATAACCAAAATAATTTAAAGAACACAACCAAGCGACGCTGCCAACCCCTAAGGACTATTCTTAACCTCGTTGAAGAAAAACATGTACTTACGTTCTGGAAACATAGTAGACTGAAGTTCATTCCATAGCCTTGTTCGAGGAAAAAGACCTTCGGAAACACATCAAGGATGAACATAGCCGTTCTAGGTAATATGGATGAACTCTACTCCGGTGGTGAGGGGTATGTTGGTAAAAACAAGATGACTGAATCAATTAGTACATTATGTCCAATGTTGTGGAAGATTTAACTATTTTAATTTCCATTTATTTATGTTGCATGATGCATACAAAATTTCGAAGTTACTAATGAACTCAAGATTAAAATGAAATCGTTTTAGATTTAGCGTAACATTACGTACGGCTTCGTAACGATAAACATCTACATACAGTTACTTGTGTAAACCGCTCCAACCTTAACATTGAAGTGTGCATTGAATAATATTTTTAATAGCGAATACTTAAAAAAAAAATCTTAATCGATATTATCTCATGGCAAGAAGTTAGATTTTTCGTTGGGTCATTAAACTTCACGGTCGATGGTTAATCCAATGCGTAGCCATCGTTACGACACAGAACGTGTTGTTCTTGTTTGAATTAAAAAAAAAATTGTTATTGTACTGTGATTTTTTATTGAGTTACATGTCGTAACCTCATTGCTCATTGTCAATCTTATCCTAACTCTCTCTCTCTCCCTAAAGATCACAGTTTAAATAGGTGACCTAAGAATTTTCATTTAAACTGATATTGTTATAAAATACGACGGTACGTTACTTCGTAGCGTATAAAGTCATTTGGGGCTAGCCACATATGACGTCATACTTTGAAGTTAAAGTTTAGCAAAAACAGTCCTTTAAGTTATGAATTTAGATATTAGTCCAGAATTTAGAAATAGAAAGAACAGTGGACTAGCTTGTAAATTATAATACGCTATAAATTGTAGTCCAGTTAAGAACAGGGACAGGGATTATAATAAAGCAACTATCAGAAGTCGTCGTGGCCTAAAAGATAAGACGTCCAGTGCATTGGTGTTGAAGCGATGCACCGGTGATCGAATGCCGCAGGCGGGTACCAATTTTTCTAATGAAATACGTACTCAACAAATGTTCACGATTGACTTCCACGGTGAAGGAATGACATCGTGTAATAAAAATCAAATCCGCAAAATTATAATTTGCGTAATTACTGGTGGTAGGACTCTTGTGAGTCCGCGCGGGTAGGTACCACCACCCTGCCTATTTCTGCCGTGAAGCAATAATGCGTTTCGGTTTGAAGGGTAGGGCAGCCGTTGTAACTATACTTGAGACCTTAGAACTTATATCTCAAGGTGGGTAGCGCATTTACGTTGTAGATGTATATGGGCTCCAGTAACCACTTAACACCAAGTGGGCTGTGAGCTCGTCCACCCATCATCATATAAATAGCATATGAGCCCATGATGTGGAATAATATTCGAATATTTAATTTATATTCATACACAACTTATATTAATTATGATACTTCTTTGCGGCCGTTTTTTATTCTATTCTGCGGCAACACACATAAAAAATATTTTCGAAAATCCTTTGGCAACTTCATTTTAAGCTGCTAATGCTTTGTTCGAAGTGCATCAATATTCGGAGATCAATCGATCAACCACTACTGATTTTTTTTAAATCATATATTACAAAATTGGCATAAAAAAATTATACCGACCAAAAAGTACATATAGAATTTTTCGTTGGTCAAGTAAGAGATACGTAATTCACGCTGTTTTTGTTGCCATATTCTATTATTATGTATGTAATTAAATGTTACAACGTAATTTACAGCAAACCTTGCTTTACGATAAACATCATTCGTAAGAATCATAAAGCAAGCGCGTTGTGCGACACGGTCAAACACACCCGGAATATCGATCGACACAATCGTATTACCATTGTTCCAATCTTGCTTTCAATCAATACTATGCCTACAATTTCTACAGCGTTGCCCCAATGAACAAGAGCAACTGAAATAAGTTCTTCATACGACTATCGCACATCGACACAACAGAATCAACGATTTTCATTCAAATATCATTCGGAGGGGTTACATAGTGCATTTTGAACATACAGGTGAGGTCAGACAGTTCAGTAACTAATCGATTTGCATCGGGACAATGGTTCGCGTAAAATTTAGCAAAGTCATTAAAAGTGTTCAAATTAATTGTTCTAATTTCGGTGGTCATGTGTTGTGAGCCCACGCGTGTGAGTACTGCAGTACTCATTATGACTCGAAGCAATTAATAGAATAGATAGAGCATTTGTAATTACAATGCAATTCTATCTTCTATTTACATTAATGAGCAGTAGCATCAAGCTTAGCAGCTTAGTACTATAAAGAGTCACTTGTTGAAATTAAAGAAAATTTTTAAATTCAAATCGAATTTTTCGATAGGATTCTCTAAAATCTGCATTAGAAGAATAATATAAATGGTAGTTTGTAAAATAAAAAATAAAATAAGAACATTCACTTTCCCGAAGACATAATCACTTCCACAATAAGCTGATTGAGCTCACTCTGCTGTTAACGTGGTTAGCCTAATTAGTCGTCTGATGACCCTCGGGAATGAGTTATTGTTAGCATAAACTATTTATAAATGACCGACCTCGGTCCGTCTCTAGCTGTCTTCTTGTATTTAAATGAAGAGAGAAAAAATTGTAAGTGCTTACGTACGTTCAGAGATCTAAAACATCATTGCTCTGCCTTTACACACTGTCGGCCCTCTAAAGAAACGAGACAAGAGGAAAGAAAATATGAAAATGCTAAATAAAACTGCAGTTCTTTTGAATTTTTTTATTATCGGTAGGGGTTTTTACATTACGAGTCTCGATTTAGCTCCCTCCGATTTTGAGTACACAATGCTATATAAACGCCAGATGAAACTCTTAGTAAAGGCTAAGCTTAGAATACATTTTAACTAACAAAGCTAACAGAGTTTAAATTTGGTTTATTACTATTATTTTTCAAGCGATATGGAGACATGTTTCAACGCCTTTAAATTAGGTGAACGCCCTCAAAGATTAATCTGACATTAATAAAACACGTCAATACTAATACTAGCTTCAAATGTTCACTACCAATACATATCAATAAAGCTATTCGTTTAAAACTATCATCGGATTGCTTAAAGCGAAATATGGATATGTTTTTATCTATATATTAATACGTGAAGCAAAAACTTTGTATCCCTTTTTACGAAAATTGCGCGGACGGAGGAGTATGAAATTTTCCACACTTATACAGAATATAGAGAAGAAGTGGACAATGCTGATATTTTTTTAAATAATGCATAAAAGATACAGTAAATCAATAAAGAAAACATTACACACACTACATACCATGTATTTGACGCACACACGCATGCATACTATTTATTGTCAAACTTTTGTTCTTGACGTCTGTTGTCAAATTGAGAATAGATTAAATATTGTTTGTCTTTGTTAATATTTTTTATAGTGTAGTCTTGGCGAAATTTGCGATTATAGAAGTATAAAATACAATCATAATAGTGTACAAACTTACAATTCCAATTAATTATAGTCGAATTTCGACTACTGCGGGACCTCTAGTTTATTTTAATAGGACAGCTTTGCGAGAAGGAATCTTAATTATTCGCGACTGTAGATCGATCACGTTATTATATCGATAAAAACTGCTCAATTCAATGTTTCAATCCAGCTTTAGAATTGAGAAACCATTTTAGCTTCAATCTTCGAACGTAAAACAAATCTCGATCGTGTTGTACAGTCTGTTCACGGTCTATTCTCGTCAGGTTCATCGTTAACAAAAATGATCTCATCAGTACGATGCAGCGACAATGTGAACATTGTGATTAATGTCCGCGTGTCACTCTTCTCTGTACATACAGAAATTGGTGTATTTATGTCCATGTAAAGATAGTGATTGTGCGGTTTAAAAAAACATTAACTTTGAAGTCGGGTCAAGAAAATTTGTGAATTCTCTTATCACCAAATTTCAATTCAATTCTTGTCGTGGTGTCTTTTTGGATGTAAATTTGTAATGGATTTTAAACTAGCTTACGGAGCTGCTATGGAGATTAAAAATATTACTCGCCTGATCTCAGAACAAAAAAAAACGACATTGTAACCACATATCTTCAAGAAGATGAAGTTTTCAAAATGTTTTCTTTCTTTTTTTCTTTTTCTTCGTTTTCTTTTTTTTGGATTTTCTATCATTATTGAGTTACAGTCAAGATCTCATTGCCGTATGAATTTAGACCTGTAGATATCTGAAGTTTATTTTGCGTACTACTTCGAAGCGTTCCAGTTCTTAGTAATTAAAAAGTATTAAACTACAGAAGCAAAATAAGAAGCGAAATGAAACACATTTACAATACATTTGGTACACAATGGTATGTAAGGTAGTGGTAGAGATAATATTAGTAAAATTTTAAAGTTAAATAATGTCAGATTGTTACAAGCGAAGACGTTAGCAAAAGGCAGTCCTTTAAATAAATTACACGGCGGGCGGCGACCGCTATCTGTCGATCTGTAATTAAACAGAATTGCCGCAATTTATATGGCACATCGTCTTTAGAGCCCATGAATTGAGCAATTAGAGTATAAGGAATTTCGTTAATTAAAAAATTATATGGTGCTAGAGTTGAACAATCAAAAATACATGTACAAATTTGTATTGTAAAGATTCTGTTTTAGGAAACCTCGACTCATATTTTTCACGCTTGCTTAACTAATATTCGTCAGGAATTGTTTTACTTTCGTTAATTTAAATACAATTTTATTTGATCGCAAAACAACAAAAAACAAACACGTTTGCGATTCATACAAAGCAGAAATTAAAACTGCTTAAGCGTTCTATCTCATTTATTCGCGGCCTAATATTTCTATAATATGTTTGGCGCTTTATCGTTTAGATATAGGTTCAGTTTCTTCATAGGAACATTGAACTGAAGTTTCATTCCAATGTATTCATTAAGATTCATCTGTTGGAAATAATAAGAGAATAAACTTGCCTTCAAAACTTAATGTTTGAAATATACATATCGACGCTTGAAAGGCAAAAGTGACTAAGCGACAATAACTGCTTTGTACGTAAATGATAGGCAATAACCATATTCAATGCGCAAAAAATATATATTTCTAGGTCTATTAAAATCATTTCAATCCTACAGCTACTAGCTAGATTCTACTAATACTAGATTCGTTAAAATAAATTTTGTTTACAGGTATTTCAACTTTAAATTAGTCTACTGTAAAGTTCACGCATTGTCGTTTAATCATGTTTGCCTTTCAAGCGTCGATATATACCCCCTGTACTGTAATTAACAACAGAATAAAAGTCAACAAAAACTGCATCAAAGGCTTCAATTCAATAAATCATATTCTAACGTATAGACAATTAAAAAACTAACACAAACATATTAAATTCTGATATATTAGATTAACAGAAGCAACTATTATATGACTACTATATTATCATAAACACGCAATAAGAGAGTCGACATTTTATAACATCGCTTAGAACAATACATGTAAACTTAATATCCATTGCTAGTTTATAGCCACATTTCAAAAGGCCATTATAAACATAAAATACACTTGAGTAGTAAATATTTAACATCAATATAATGTACTTGTTGTGTTCGGTTATAAATAAAATAAATACGGTGTGCTGGAAAAAATAATAATAAATCCTACGTGCCTGAGTAACTTATTTTTTATTACATACTTTCTTTTCGACACAGACCTATAAAATAAAAGGTAGCATAGATATTCATAGTACCAGGCTAAAGCTATGAGTTGTTTCAATTCTTATTTGAAGGTACCTATATTTTGGGACAGTTTGTTAGTTCCGTGGTTAGTTTTATATTTGACTCGTGCTATTTATTCATAAAAACAATAATACAAAACTGTATTAATTGTTTGATTGCCACATCAGCTTAGGGTATCTAATCTTATTGATACATATTCGAAGTAACGGTTAGTGTCAATGTCTTCGTTTCTGATTTTGTATTCTTGCATTTTGTGTGTATTTTTATCATGTCTTGTATTTGTTTTCCTCGTCAATAAGACAGAAGAAATTTCGAGCTTGAGGCCGTTGATTTTGCGACGTTTTTTTATAAGCAATAAAAAAAGCAGCTAAGCAATAAAAATATATATATATATATATATATATAACTATATATATGTATTATAATTAAGAAAACACATTTTAAATTCTTGTACAAACGAAAGCAGCTATAACTGTCTTGGCCATATAAAACGCATAAAAAGTTTTTATATCTGATCAACGGCTCTGTAAAAAAATTCATAATTTGGGAAACAATAATAGTTTAACCTCGTCATGTGGCCTCTATGTCTTCCGGCGTGTCAGCTTTGATCTGCCGACTGTCGACACACGAACCATCATGATTTGAATTAACACAGTATCCATTAGAACCGGCATTGTTTTAATAAATTCCGTATCCAACATTAACATAGAACAGATCGCAATCTTTAAGCTTACCGTGGTTACCGTTTCTTTCAAATAAGCTAAGATGACTTAACAGTTGGTAGCCTTTTGAAACTGTTTTTACATATTTTTTATTGCTTAGATGAGTGGACGATCTCACAGCCCACCTGGTGTTAAGTGGCTACTGGAGCCCATAGACAACGTAAATGCGCCACCCACTTTGATATATAAGTTCTAAGGTCTCAAGTATAGTTAACAACGGCTGCTCCACCCTTCAAACCGAAACGAATTACTGCTTCACGGCAGAAATAGGCAGTGTGGTGGTACCTACCCGCGCGGCATCTCAAGAGGCCCTACCACCAGTAATTACGCAAATTATAATTTTTCGGGTTAGATTTTTATTACACGATGTTATTCCTTCACCGTGGAAGTCAATCGTGAACATTTGTTGAGTACGTATTTCATTAGAAAAATTAGTACCCGCCTGAGATTCGAACACCGGTGCATCGCTCAACACGAGTGCACCGGACGTCTTATCCTTTAGACCACGACTACTTCGACATATATTTAAATTTCACGTCGCCAATCTCTCGAGAAGCACTGTAAACTAATAAAAATATGGAGAAAGTTTTGCATGTAATAAATTTGTAATAAGCGTAGCCTCTGCAAGAAAAATCGCAACTTTAGTTACCGAAGATATCGATTGGAATACAGTATGATTTATTTCAATTTCCGTAATTGAGTTACGAAGAAATTGCTAATGTATTTAAACGTGCGCTCATAAAACATATTTCTAGATTGCCCAAGTAAGCTAACCAAATCTTAATATTCTAAATACTCGCTAAAGAAAAACTGGTCCAATAATCCCAATCGATGAACACTATAAATCGATAACATCGTGGTGCTACCATACTATTTTAATAATACCTCACATTCGTTCAAAGTTGGCAATCGGCCGCACAACAGGTATTCGAAGTCTTTTAAATGTGCACGATACGGACTTGACCAGTCACAAATTTGATTGGAAATAGAGCTTGTCAGTGGCGTGAATGTATAACATTTCCTTACAATGTACAACAGTGTACAAAATACAGTCTGGTCAATGTATCCGACCAAGGGTGCATCTTTCTTGCGGAAAAGTAAAACTTTAATACAACTTTAGTGTGGGCTCACGAGAATGCTACCGTTGTTTTTTCTTTTTTTTCCTACCTATGCTGTTAGCTTTGAGAGGCTATTTCAGCTTCACCCTAACGTGTGTAGGTGAGCTCACGGGGCTCAAACCGGAGTGTTGCTAACACTGACGCTAGCAAGAGCAGTGCTTCGCACAATCTACAACCCGATCGGAAACGCGACCCACTGAGTAGATCCGGCAAGAAACTCAGTGGCCTAAAACCGTTGGCACTGTATATGCCACGTTTATATGTCCCGATTGAGGGTGGAACAATTGAGGGTTGAAAAGACAATTGAGATATGGGACCTCACGGATTAAGCATTCACGATGCGATATCTATGCCGAATGCTCCAAGCATTTAATACCAAGTGGGTACTGAAATAAATCGCCTTTTCATAACAAAAAAAATACAAGAAGTTTTTACATCAATGACCTTTGTCTGAGAAATATTATCGTCATTATGATTATTAAAACAAAGTTTTTTGAACACGCACAAACATATTGCTGTATTAGCACTTTTCACTAGTCTTTTCTTCACAACGACAGGATTAATGAAGTTGTGTGTTCCATTGGCATTTATCACCATGACTTGTGCCCATCGCTAGGAACTCGTTTACGGAGCCTTGACATTTTGTAATCGCATCCGATGGCCGTTGTGAGTTTGCTTCACGATTTTAACTGTCACGATATTCTGTGAGCGCCACTCTTTTTTTCGTACCGAATTGATTGGTTTAATATGATAAGAAAGAAGAATGTAGTCTTAAGCAAAAAAAAAACAATTAATAAATTTGATTAGTGAAAGGTAAAGCTACACTTGAGACATTAGATGGTTAAATTGCAATTTGATCATGATTTTTACCGCGTTACTAGGTACTTTAAAAGAAAAACGTTTGCAGCTGACGAGAAAAACGAAATACGTCTGTCTGCTCTTGGGAACGATTTTCTGAGTCGTTGAACAAGATTGCCTGTGTACCTAGTGTGTGAGACTGCAATTCTTCTCTCACAAGTCACCAGCATATATGAAGAAGTTTTGCAGTTGATTTGTGATTGGATGTAGCTCGATGGTGGTTAAGTACGAAAAAACTATCTCTTAGGTTTATGGCGTTTCCTGTTACATTCCGCCAATGTCAAGAGCATAGCAAGAAAAAAAAAAAAAAAAAGAAAAAAAAAAAAATCTAACAAGCGACTTATTTTCTTTTCTTTCATTTACATTGCGTGTTGAACATAGACCTATATAGTAGGGACACGACATATTGTTCTATACGTACAATTGCTTATATAAATAGCACCCATTTTGAAGGCACATACATAAACATATATCTATCTCGTTCTTACTCAGCACTTTAACTCGCAGGAAAACAATATAACAGTATTTCAGTGCGTACATAAAATGAAACATGAATATACGTAAATATCTCCGTCTCCGTCTAATGAGGCCGAAAATCCGCCATGTTTAGCGCGCCAAATGTCATTGTCACGTCAGTTCGGCCGTCTGTTTTGGGTTGTACATTATTTATTGACTTTGATATCGATTTAATATGATTGATTATTTAAAATTTCATAATTTATCATGCTTAAAACATACAAAAATAATAATTAAAACGTATTTTATAGGATCTCAAGAAAGTCAATGCCCTAAAACTATTATCTATATGTATTTAAATTCATTATGGAGCCCTCATCCGAAAAATCCATTTTTCGGTCGGAATCTATTGATCATGACACTAATCATAAATACCACTTTAAAATATGTCATCAAAACATATTTAGACATTCTGTTTAGATATTTCGGGAAAAAGGCTACCGACAAAATCTCTTCGGAACTATTTAAATAAAATAGTTTTATTCCGCAGTGAGTAAAACACTATTGTAAATTTGTTAAATATTTAATAATTAAGTGATTTTAGAGAGGAAGTCACAAGGAATGACGTTTGTAATTAATGAATAAATGTTCTGTAGGTGTTTTTTTTTCACGCGGTCCCTTGATAAGTTTAAAATTTTAATCACTCTCAAGCGAAAGTGATTCAAATGTTGCGGCGCACCTTCCTTGGGGTGCGCTGCGGTAGTATGTTACGGACTTTAGAGTCAGCAAAACAATTAAAATAGATTGTTACAGTCTAAGAAAAACACGTACTCAAAATACGATAACATTTAGCATGCTAGAAATGGGCTGATGGCTTTGAACTACGCCATATCTTTATGTTTTGCGACAAACGACAACTTTATAAAATCAGTGTAGCAACTTTTAAAAATCATCATATCGTTTACTTGGCAAATTCGAAGAACGAACTAGTCTTAGATTTCACCCATCTAAATCATATCATATTTGCACATAACAATATACCTACTTACTTCCCATTAAAGTATAAATTCTACAAATAAATAATACTCAACAATATTTAAAATAAAATGAGCCAAGAACGTTTATCGATAAAACCTGATAACATTGAAATCTTTTGTACAGCACTAAAGCCGCCATGTTTTGTGGCCAGATGACGTCACAGTGGCACGAAATTTTGGTTGACGTTTCATTTCCATAGGTTTCCTACTTCATTGGTGTTGAAGTTGTCATTGACGTATTTCAAGTTTTTGACAGATATTTCATTTGTATTCGATGACAGATACGGTTATGCAATAAGTAACAATGCACTCACAAGTAAAATAAGCCTGATTGAAATTGTTTAATTACTTTATGTTACAGTGAAATTGTACAGTAAATTATTTTCAACGTCGACCGGTATTTTCGTTGCGTTGGATATGTTGCAGAAATATCTTCAATGTCACTCGAACATAGGTCACTTCGAGTGCTACATGCCAATGTGTATTGAACATTTATCTGTATTCGCATAGATATAGAGCTTTATTTAGTACGTACTCCCCATTTCCTTTTTCCTGCCAAATATTTATTTTGTAAATAATCAGTAGGTTTAACTTTTAACCAAACAACTGTACCGTGTTATGGTTAGATAACCTATCCGTTGCTTACCAAAGTCATACGCAACTCATATTTACCTATACTTATATATCAAGTCACAAATGGACTAAAATGTCTTCTTTTAGTAATCTCAAATAATTATTTGAAATTACTATGCATTTTCACACCCTACAATGATTTTCGAGCGACTCACGAGTAATGTAAGTGTTTGATTTTTAATTTAATTTAATTTATATTTAATTTTAATTAAAAGTATTTTTACGCCTCAATCTCGTTTTTTTTGTGTCATTATTACATTATTTCAGACGTTTCAAATATTGCAGGTAATACGTAAAAACCATGGAGTATTTGAAATATTGTTTTTCTTTATTTGTAGCTTATAGATCGGTGGAGCTGACGGCCCGTTTGGTGTTAAACGGTTACCGGAGTCTATAGACATCTACCTAGTAAATTCCGCCACCCGCCTTGAGACAAAAGTTCTAAGTCTCAGTTTGACAGTACAACAACTGATTGTTTTTTCTTTTATTTGTAGCTTAGATCGGTGGAGCTGACGGCCCGTCTGGTGTTAAATGGCTACCCGAGCCCATAGACATCTACCAAGTAAATTCTGCCAGCCGCTTTGAGACAAAAGTTCTAAGTCTCAGTTTGACAATACAACAACTGCCTTCACCTTCAAACTGAAACGCACTACTGCTTCACGGCAGTAATGGGCAGGGTGGTGGTACCTACCCGTACGCGCACACAATACGCACTACCACCAGCATCTAAAATAATATAATGACAATAAAGACACGAGATTAAACCATAAAAATGTTTTTAATTATTTCTAAAACTCGCGTAAAGCAAAGAAAATTGTATATTAAACCTTATATCTTACCTATAAGGATAAATATACAACAATAAATTACACAACGTATCTACGTGAACTTCTCTATCAATATTCATTCGAAGAACACTTAAAGGTCGTTTCTCTACTGTAATTGACTTCACCTACATCAAGTAATTATTAATTAAGATCACTTCAGTGCCTATTCAAACATTAGATATAAGCTATCCATCAAATTGAATAAATAACCTACTGGCTGAGCCTTTGCTCGCGCCCACCTGTCTTGGTGAAACTGGAAAGACCACCGGACCACCAGTAAGCCTTTCTGTAAAAAAACAATTTTTTCCCTAACTAAAATTAAATTAAATTATTTATCTATACCCACAACTGACCTTTAAATTTGTTGATGTTGTTTTACCCTACGAATAACGTTTATCTGTCATCGAGAAAACAGTTTTTAATCATTAAAATATCAAATCAAATCAAAAAAAAATTATTCAACATAAATGAAAGTACATACTTGTTGAACGTCAAAAAGAACTACCGCCAATTCACAAAAACTAACCTCCGTCCTGAGAAGAACTGGCAAGAAACTCAGCGGGCATGTCTTTTTTTTTAAATATTAGATAAAAAAAAATATATTAGATTATTTTTTTGATTGACACATAAGTCTATTATCATGAACATGGATATGTTATTGACACAAAAGTCTATTATCATCGATACGTAAGGGATTTCGTATTACTGTGATTGCATCGCGCATGCGTCATTGAAGAGAAAGCGACCTTAACAGTGACAGCTTGGTCATTGACTTTGCACTAAATTCGGCCAAGGTCCACGGACGTCGCATTCACTCCTCTTTTGTCTTCACAACATAGAACTAGCGTTCAAGGAAACGTTGTGGTGTCCAAATACGTGAATGCAAATACACATAATAAAGCTTTTATTCCAATCCGGTCGATTATCGTTTTTTCTAAATATCTATTAATTCTAGTAGTCCCGCAGTAGTCGAAATTCGACTATAATTAATTGAAATTATAACTTTGTACACTATTATGATTCTGTTGTCAAAGACTTCTTGTTTTTTTTTTAAGAGATTTTATGACCTGGTAACTAAGACCTTTAAGTCATGTCTTATTTTACTTTATTTTCTTAATTTTATGAAAAATGATAATATGGAGTGAAATAAAATGAAGATGATTAATTTGAGACATTAATCAACTGGGATGAAATTTAATGAAATGAGATGATATGGCATGAAATATAATCGCAGTAAAATGGTGGTCATTTACTGAGATTTTTTCAGTGGACTTTTTGGAGGAACCCGAGAAGTTACGTCCAGCAGCTTTGTTTCATTTTCCCACATTTGTGCACTTTCACAGAAATTAAACAGTTAATAAACCACCATTATTACACATTTAAACCTGAAGAAACACTAAATAGACAAAATAAAACAAATCACACAACTTCACTCCTCGCGTTCCCGCCAAAAAGTCAAAGACTTCTTCAATCACAGATTTCGCGTAGACTACACTTGAGACAAACATTAAATACAGACTAAAAAATATTTAATCTATTCTCAATTTGACCACAGACTATAAGCAATAAGAAAAGTTTGATAATAAACAAATAGTACGCATGCGTGTGTGTGTCAAATACATGGTAGTGTGTGTATGCTTTTTCCTAAGTGATTTAATATATTTTTTGTTCTTAATTTAAAAAATATTAAAATTCTGTACTCCTTCTCTATATTTTCTATAAGTGTGGGAAATTTCATACTCCTCCGTCCGCGCAATTTTCGTAAAAACGGGTACAAAGTTTTTGCTTCACGTATTAATAATAGATGCATTGACGAACTTCTTCGACGACAAATAAACAATATTGTGTAGTGTCTATGACATATTTCTGCGGCGAAGTATTACCGTGTTAACGATAGAATAGGTGTTATCATTTAAGGCTACGAAGATGTCTATGGGCTCCAGCGACTGTTCAAAGACAGGTGGTCGTCACGAGCCATGAACCAAGTCCATTAACGTCAATAAATAAGACTAAATTTATTGAGATCGTAACTAATAATAAAAAACATTCATTTCACCGAGAATAGAACTTTCTGGAATGTTCCGTTTTCTTTGAACACCGGATCAAATTCCTATAAACGCACATTTCGAATTTATCGTTCGAACATTTTTATAGCGGCTATTTGTACGTACCATCTGCAAGACGTACACATCTGTGTATATGAATCGATCATGAAAAACCGAATTTGAGTCATGAACTTTATTACCAGGCGGAGAAAGTTATAAAATTCATCGGTGGCGTCCGTCCGTCGAACTTGCGTTTGAAATCGGCCAAGGTCTCCGCGTACGCTGACCTCTCGACTTGTGGTTACGAAAAAAAAAAAAAAAAAATACAGTTCGAATATTCAAAGTTCCCAAAGCCAACAATGAAAAACGAAATACTAATAAGAAAACTGAAACCCAATTAAGATTGCGTGTTGCAGCATACCTCGGTCACCTGCAATAAAAAGGCCAAATACAACATCAAAAGTAAAACGTCGTCGCGAGTCCATCGAACTTCGTCTAAATCCAGCAAGGTCTCAGTCAGCTGAAGGGCGCTCCGCCCGACTGACTGCCTTTGTAGCGACTGGTCGTTTACACCGACCCACGATAACAAAGGGCTGATTAAAACAATTTTAATGACTCATTTTTAGCAGAGATTGCGTATTGAGAACGTATATTATATTAGTACAGGACTGCAATTAAAAAAATCAATTTTGCGTCGCGAAAAAAAAAAAAGAATGTTCGTATAAATAGCGCCTCGCCATGTTTCTTGGAATATCGCCTGACGTTATGAACACGATTTACCAGATCTTGAACGAATTGAAGGTACTGTCATAAATTAATAAACAAACGTCCAGTGTAAAGTTGATCGAGGTTAAATACAATATTTGTTTATGTCTTTCAACTGCCGACAGTGACGTTATACGCGCGTAGGTCTTCGTATTATGGAATTGTCTGTGGATATGGCGTCTAGACTTGGTTTTGCTTGACTGAGCAGAGATGCGCTAGGCGCAGAGCTTGCGGTGAGACTCCTGCTGCGTTCCCACTGCGGTGAATGAGTTATAAAAAAAAGTATCTTTTTTGTCTACTTTTGTTTAATTAAAGTAAGATAGATAGATGCCTTTGAAATATTTTAACTATACTTGAGACTTTAGAACTCATATCGCAAGGTAGGTGGTGCATTTACGTTGTAGATATATATGGGCACCAGTAACTACTTAACACCAAGTGGGCTGTGAGCTCGTCCACACATCTAAGCAATAAAGAGAGAAAAAAATATATATTAATGAACTACATTTCACAGACAAATCACCTCTCTCGGCGCAACACATCGTGTTCATAAAACCCCTTTTATCAAACGCATAGATGCTACTAACGACCCGCCGCGCCCTCGCTTCGCTTCGGAAATTGTAATTTATTATTGATTTCTCCACTATTTAATGGATGTTATTATTATACATATAAACCTTCCTCTTCAATCGCTCTATCTACATATTAAAAAAAACTGCATCAAAATCCGTTGCGTAGTTTTAAAGATTTAAGCATGGTGGATAAAGGGACAGAGAAAGCGACTTTGTTTTATACTATGTAGTGACAAGCAATTCTATATTCAAACTAGCTGACCCGGCAAACTTCGTAGTGCCTCAATCAATAAACAAAAGACCTAAACTTTTGTATAAAATAAACTTAAAACAAACAAAAGGAATCCGTCCGACGGGGGACACATCAAAGGAAAAATAAAATTGTTATTTTTATTTAATTTCGAGCATTTTCATATTTATCTACCTTTTAAACATTCTCTGGACTTCCACAAATAATTCAAGACCAAAATTAGCCAAATCGGTCCCGCCGTTCAAGAGTTTTAGCGAGACTAACGAACAGCAATTCATTTTTATATATATAGATAGTTCGGAACCTCAAAACGAATTCGCGATGTTTTACTTAAAACAATTATTTTTACAGAAAACCCTAAATAACTTCATGACCTGCCACAAGGTTCCTCGTCTCGGTGATAAGGCACGTTTTCGTCGAGCACCGCGCGCCGCACCGTGCAAACGCACGATCCTGTAATGACCTATATCGCTCCCCCAGTATTTAGGGTTTCCAGTAGAGTACCTATGCGTCTACCCTGACCTACCGCAAGCGACTCGTAATTGCGTATTGAACGAAAATAACCGGGAACACAGCTGTCCTCACAAGACCACTTCCGCGTGCCTTTTGTTACTCGCTATATCGAATTACTTAACAAGACCATGTGCATTTTACACTATATTCGTTTCCATAATTACAGCCCGTCTTGTCAGTACTCGAATAGTAAGTACAGCTTACGGTGCTATCATTATCATTGTATATTACGAATGTACCAATTGCTATTAATATTTTTAACTAAGGTAATTGTTATCATAAGTTGAAACACTGATATTTTGGTGATAAAAATAATTGATATTTCTGTGTGTGCTTTTGTTTCTTGACTTTTAGGTCGTGTTCAAGAAATCTTTTTAAGGTATTGAGGATTAAATTTACAATAAAATAAATAAACAATGAACCGAACTACGGCTCATAATAATAAACCTACAACAACAAGATTTTTTGTTTTTTTTTTCTATCTTGTGTTCTATCTTGTTGTTCTTTTGTTTCTATCTTCTAAATGGTTAATTTTCTGAAAATAATTCAAAATACTTTTACGATTCAATTTTTATTGCAATTTTATGATTTTTATTACATTTGACGTTTCAAAAACTACATGTTTTCGTGATCCCGGACTAAAATAATTGCATTGAAATTGTACTAATACGCAGCGCCTTGTCGACTATTGACATCGCAAAATTAATACTTCAGCCTGTCTTGAGACATGAGGTCTGAGCTTATTGTGAAGGCTTTCCGGCATCTGCCGGTATCGCATCTGCGAGTAGCCTGATGATATCCACAAGTGCGTGTTTGGCGTACACTTTACCAGTATTCTGTCATCTGTCTGTGACAGAGTTCGATTTCTTTAATATATTGAACTATATCGTTTTTTTTTATTGCCTTTGCAGGCAGACGAGCATACGGCCCACCTGATGGTAAGTGGTCACCGTCGCTCATGGACGTCAGCAATGCCAGGGGCAGAGCCAAGCCGCTGCCTGCCAATTAGTTGAAAACATACTGTACAGCAATGAAAAGCCAATAAATTAATTTTTTTAAGCACGCTTTTATTAGCTTCACCGGTACCTTTTTATATATGTATTATAAACATATCGAGGGGTGAAACTGTGAAAGGCTATGTGGTTAAAGCGACGTTTTCCGTATATGCGTATATGTGGTTAAAGCGATGTTTCGGTTAATACGCGACATTTATCTTTGTAATTAAGGGTCCGTTTTATTTGGTATTAGTATCAAACAATTCGATGTTTTTAATTGAACTCAAATTATTAACCACATTCAAATAGCTGAAGAAGTTTTTTTGTCTCGATATTTTTTAAAAATTTTAAACTTTAGATGGATCTCCTGTAAAGATGCAAAAATGTTACTTTTTTTTTAGTGCTTAGATGGGTGGACGAGCTCACAACCCACCTGATGTTAAGTGGCTACTGGAGCCCATAGACATTTACAACGTAAATGCGCCACCCACCTTGAGATATAAGTTCTAAAGTCTCAGTATAGTTTCAACGGCTGCCCCACCCTTCAAGCTGAAACGCATTACTGCTTCACGGCAGAAATGGGCGCGGTGGTGGTACCTACCCGTGCGGACTCACTCACTTGAGGTCCTACCACCAGTAAAAATAGCATTTCGACCGTCGATATGTAAGTTTTTTAACTACTGTTGAATATATTAACAACTACTATGTTTTAACCTTTCATTCCGGTCGCTTAAGTAACACGAAGACCCGTGGTACAGACCTAAGTTACGTGATCATCTCTGGGGAGGTGTACTTGGAACTTTTTGAATGTCAGTTTCGATAAAATGAGGCGCTTGAATTGTAGAGCATCTTATTGTATACGCATTTATTTGTTGCCCGCTTTGAACAAATTTTGTGACTAATCTGCAAATGTTCATGTTTTTATAATAGGTGATAAGTGTACGGTCTTAGGATTACTATTATTATATTAATATTACGTTACGACCAGAACTTTCCCAATAACGACTGCTCTCATCAATTTGCCTTTGAATTTAAGATTAGTTCAGCCATTGTAAGTTTATGTACTTTAAGATAGTTTTGTAGTATCCTTTTGGCTCGATAACAAATTCTAGCAATGTCGTCTTACTGCTCACCGTTAAGTTCTTTGGTCTGATGCCAAAACTTATTCCTTTTAATCTCTTTATGAATCGAAAGTTAAAAGATTTATCATTGTTACGTCTGATTGATAGGAATTAGTTAATGCTCTAGATACTCTGCTAGAATTTATTCTGTTTCAATTGAAAAAACAATATGATGAGCACATTTTGTTGTATGAATATAAATATAGTTCAAAAATCGTAGAAATACCACACATACTGGTATGATGAAAAACAAATTTGATGCTTAATGCATTTGCTACATAATATTAATAGCTAGAACAAAATTATTGTATTCTCAGCGATCCATGTTATATTTGTAATTTTCAAATTAATCGGTAGTTTTGATGTTGATAAAAATTAGGTTGAAATTTTCCGTAACATGATGGATACAGGTAAGGCTAATGAAATCGTGTTAAAATTAAATTTAAAACATCGTCGCTGTCAAACCAAAATCTGCTATGTGCAAAAACTCTTATTTTTAATTAACGAGTAAAAACATTTTTTTATAAAATTTTATATAAAGGTGAATTTTTAAGAATTATATCAAATGAAAGCTATAGATAAATATTAAAGCTATAGACACATAACAGTTTTTTTTTTATACGGTAGATAGGGCTGTGAACTATACGAAAAGGTCAAAAAGAAAAAAAATCTCAAAAAGTGCACATAGCAGATTTTGGTTTGACAACGACGACATACTTTTTTGGATGGATAACATTTTTAGTGCATACAAAGTATTGCTCGTACGATGCAAATAAAAAAAATGAAAAACATAAGTAGGTCAGCGTTGAGAAGCAAACGATTTTTTTCATCACTGGTGGCACGGAACTCCTATTATACGTGTGTTGCATCTATTATTGATCGTAGTCGGCTGCACCGCATTGTCGGGGCTAGGATCGATTGCTATCCGTCTCTGTCGCCCCTCCGCATCTATTTTTACCGCTTCATTGCCTTCTCCCCTCGCTGCCTGTTTCCTGCCTTTTATTAAACTATCTGTATGTTAATTAATAACGACCTCGCCGCCGCGACCAAGTCTCTTTATATTTCTATTAGCTAGAACAAGCATAGGTTGCACTGTATATCGACTCGTTAAGACAAATGTGTAGTTCGATTGTTTTTTTTTTTTGTTACAAACACAAGTCGTGAGAATGTTCGCCATAATGTTAATACGCACGATAGTGTACATCCTTTATTTTTTCGACCTTCAGATACATTTAATTAGACGGCTCTGCACGTTGTCAAGTCGAACCTCCCCTCCTGGATATCATTCGTCCTTTTCGTCATCAATCTTATGGTAGTTTCGTCTCTTTCTATGAGGGCATCTGGTATACATAAGCCTGCGTATGTTTACGTTGTGTGTACGTGTCGGTGTTGTTTCGGGTGCGTCCGTGTTGTAGGGGAGGAGGCGTGTGTTTGTGAGCTCGCGTCGTGTCCACAGCTGTTGCGGCTTCGTGGAGCCTCGTCGCTATCGACTTCTCTAAATTTATGCTTCCTCATGACCGAAGCTAGTACTTAGTATGTCGAGTCGTACTGGTCGTTTTTAAAATCACGCTACATAATTAATATTCTATTCAGGACAATTTCGAATAATGAATGTCGCAAGTTCTTTCATGAAGACCGATATTGCCTTGATGATATATTTCAAGTGTCTTCTTCGTGTTATAAAATAAAATCGCTAAGCGAACGACGCCATGTTTAGCCGAAATCATTATTATCATTGTGTGTTCTCATTTCAAAAAAAAAAAATGTCATTATTCACGGCTCTTTTGTTACGGTCCGAAAGACGTGTACCGGTACGGAAACGATTATTTGCTAAACTCGTCTTAAAATGCTCCTAAATGCACAATAGTGAAACAGCTGGTGAGAGGTCAACGACATCGGGTCGCTAACGCAAACTCTATAGCTACACGTTGAGAAAGCAAAAAAAAAACATTCATTTAGCGATGTTTATTTCGAGAGAAGAAACGTGTGAGATAAGTTTATAACGAGAATCGATACATTTTTTCTATGTTACTGCAAACTATCTTGTTCGGTAGAATGCGCAATTAATATTTTTGCGTAAATATCTTCGAGCCAGTAGAGGCCAACAATCTATTGCTATGTTTACATAACAATACGTTGAACTGTGCAACTGACCTTACTTACCCGGAGCGTCTTAATTTACTCATTTTAAAACAACAGTAGCAGAGATAAGCTTTTAGCGTCGTCAGCGCGGCGCGAAGTCACAAAACAAATAATACATGGTTATTTTGTAAAGAGCCTCGTGTCTCTTTTGAATGAGATCCTCAAAAACGGGCAGCAATAGCTATAGTTTATGTTCCAGAAAAGTTTTGTATTTTAATGGCTTGTTTTCGAAACTAAATGATTACGGTAGGCAGCGGCTTGGCTCTGCCCCTGGCATTGCTGAAGTCCATGGGCGACGGTAACCACTCACTATCAGGTGGGCCGTATGCTCGTCTGCCTACAAGGGCAAAAAATAATAATAATAATTCGTTGCCAGCTCGCTTCGTAGTACTACGTGGGAACGAGCTGGTCTCCCCCGGCTATGTCACACTATTATTATTATTAATGTTTTAAATATAAGAATATTAATTGGTAAGAATTGGTAAAACCTATACCTTAAGTACAAATAATAAATCCCGCTGTATTTGATTCTCAGCTTTTCTTTGGATTGTGATATATTAATAAAACTAACTCTAAATATGTCTGTTTTAATGTTCTGTGAGTTGAAAAGGAATAAAGATGAATTTGAATACGGAATAGTGGAATGGGACGCATTTGGAAAATGCGTAGTGACGTCATCGTCCAAAAACTCTTGGGGTCGTCGTTCGGGGCCCTACCTGCTTTTTTTATTGCATCCCTCGTCAAACCACCGCACCGGTATCCACTACAAACAACCAGTAGTATTATTTTTTAACATCAAAAGAATTCTTCGGCCTATCCTGGCGACTTCGACATTTCGATAGCATTAAATTAAAATTCCTGTACTTCACGTTTTTCTAAGGCTTATCAGATATACAATAATTAAAAAGCCAAAAAATCACTCTCTACATTTCGCCGTTTACAAAAACTCTGATACAATTATACAATGTCCAAAATAAAACATATGATTCGACGCGAATGGCACCTCCAAAAAAAACCGTTTATGCCAAAAATATTTTATTGTTTGTTTACATTTCTCGTTAGTTTTTTTTTTAACTTTCACGCTTATAAAGTACTAGCGACCCGCCCTCGCTTCGCTTCGGAAACATTAAAACACACATGAAACCAAAAAAAAAAATAAAAAAAAAATTATAAAAAGTAGCCTATGTTCATCAGGGACAATGTCGGCTTCTAATGGAAAAATAATTTTTCAAATCGGTCCAGTAGTTTCGGAGCCTATTCGAAACAAACAAACAAACAAATCTTTCCTCTTTATAATATTAGTATAATATTATATAAAGTAAAAGTTATTTATAGCGCAGAAGCTTAAGTCTACTGGTGCACTATGTGTGATCTTGTATTTTTATAATCGTGTATTTTATGGAATAAAAAAGGCGGGAAACGACAAATGCTTATTATCGTCTTCAATTTTATAATTAGAACACGGGATACGTACGTTTCGCTTCTCTCTCGATCGGCAGAATCGGATTGGCACAAACGGCTTCCCGTTGCGCAAGTCGGCCTCGGAGGTCGGTGATCCCGCACAATTGGGCCAACCAAAAATGTGTCAAGTTGAACCCAGGTCGCTGACCCTGACTGTGTTTACCTTTACCACTTTCGCGACCGCCCTTTGCGACGTGTCATAGTAAAAAGTATTAATTGTATATTTGTATATATTTTTTCTAGTTACCGAAAAGTTTAATATCAAATTAGTAAATTAAAATTTAACATCTAACTGATTAGCTTTTATTGATACAGTTTTAAGAACATCGTTTTAGTTTATAATAGAAGTATGGATGGTAGGCGTGATTAAAATGTTTATTTGTGAAAACTGTGCTACTACTCAGAAATTATGCAAATTTAATGCGCAAAAGATATCCTAGCTACACCCCTGACGTGTTTGTTCAATTATAATTATATATTTACTGTAGACGAAAGAAATTAGGTCAAATTAGTTTCAATTCCATACCTATTAATACATTTATTTAACAGTCCAACACCTCCAGCGCTCTATTTATTATTCACGAATCGTTTCCTACAACTAGAAAAGAAATAATTGTAATGGTGTCTCTGCGCGGGAAATAAATAATTCATAGACATCTTTTGAAAAATATTATGGTCGAGGCGCATGCGCATTATAATTGTAGATCGTCTAACATTAAACATACAGCCAGCGTTTTGTTGCCGGTAAAAATATGTAGCCAGAATAAAGAGACATACGAACAAAACTAGTCTTATTTAAATACCTCGGTTATAATTTTAAGTGAAACGGCGGCAAATAAGCGGTTTCCTGAAAGAACAGGTTTTATTTGACTTAAGTAATAATTTACTGTTTATTTTAAGTATGTAATGTAATTTGTTCTATTTTCATGTTTCTTAATCACCAATCGCAGGATGTCCGTGTGTTTCTGAACCTGTCGATATATATTTTTTTCGAACTCACCTCCTTCGGCTGGTACTAGTCTTCAAGTTTGATTTGGGGTTTTAATCTCTAATGCAACGTCGCGAAGTCACTAAATGTTTTGAATAAGTTTTTTTTTTTCGACTGAAATATTAATTTGTAAATATCTTCGGACGTTATTGTTCACGCACGCTTACTCTTGCACCTGCAGCTAAGGTCAATTCATGCTTATTAAAATATTATGATCGTTTTTATTCAACAAGCCTTACAATGCTAAATGTCGCACAAAACATCTGTTCAATGAGAATTTAACAAACAATAATTAGCATTTTTTTTTTTTTTTTATAAAATTGTTTACCAGTCTCTAACACGCAGCTCTGTAATTATATCAAACGTGTACATATTTATTTGGTAGGTCTTGTTTTTTTCCGTATAACTTTACCTTTCATGTTTACGATGGCTTAAATAACTCTACACATAAAAATCCTGACTTAATGTCTCATAAAACTAAACACTTGAATAAATAAAACCGTGTCCGTATCATTCCTTTGTTTTGTTTTGTTTTGTTTTGTTCCTTTAAAATAATAACTCACACGTAGAAGGCACACTGAAAGTTGGACGCAGCTGACAATAAATCTCAAATCAAACAAACGAATTGAACAACGGCGGAATTAAATCCATTGAGACATTGTCTATGCGGATCTATTTTGTATTGTAAAAAGTTGCGTTAGAAACACAATATGTCCCACGATACAAAGATAGCGCACGCTCCCTCGTAGAACAGCCGCCCCATGCAAGGGATGCATGCACCCACAAAATCTCGATGGAATTCCCCCGGTAAAGTTTTTTGCCGATGACTCTTTCGGGCGATACACGCTTCAAAGTATTCCCTGTATCTTTAAAAACAACCACACCGAATTCAAATTCACTAATATCCTTCATGAATGGGTCGAACTATTTGGATAGCTATAAACCATTTGTGAGTTTGCGGAAAATTACTCTACTTAATCGGACTAAATTTTTTTATTTATTGATTTTATGGTTGGACGAGCTCACAACCTACCTGGTGTTAAGTGGTTACTGGAACCCATAGACATCTACAATCTAAACGCGCCACCCACCTTGAGACATAAGTTGTAAAGTCTCAGTATAGTTACAACGGCTGCCCCACTCTTCAAACCGAAACGCATTACTGCTTCACTTCTTGTTTCACTTCTGCATTACTGCAGAAATAGGCTGGGTGGTGGTACCTACCCGTGCGGACTCACAAGAGGTCCTACTACCAGTAAATTCGTCTATTTTTCAAAGCATTTAACTTCGAAATCTTCTTTTCTTGACGCCTGATTACTACAAAAATTCGAAAAAAAAGAAACGAGTAACACAACATCGAGAAACATTACCGGCAAACGATGCGTTCTACATTACTAATTAGCTCATCAATAAGAAGACAATTGACGAGAAACTTTGCCAATGTAACTACTAAAGTTTCATATTCTAAACTGATCAAAGAGTTAAATGTAGCCAAAGTAATATACACTAAACACAAATAAATCAGCTTAAATAATAAAAGAGCTATACGTAAGATATGCACAAAAAACGAATGTTGAATGCGATGCGGCCTCTGCACGAGGAATAACAAAACAACAAAGCTTATGCAACATCCTGGTGTAGTCTATACGAATCGAGGAAGGCAGGGGAGGGTTAGATACATTAGGACAAAGCTCGAGCTATGTCTGCCGTGGCCTTGGTTTTTTTTGAAGCTGGCCTCGAGCTTGGCAGGTGATTAGGTTACATAACCTTAGTCCGTCCCCATTTCCTGTTGGCGCGCTTTGCAGTTGTCGAATGTTTCTACGTAAAACATCAAAGTCGCTGCCTATTCCTGTCATAATAATCAAATCGTTATGTTTTTTTATTGATTTCTTAAAATTTCCGATGCCTTTAAATTAATTTAAAAAAACTCAAAGTTTTAGTGTTTCATTATTACTTAATTGAGCAACTATAAATTGCACTATATCAATATATATTTTTTCACATATCTGATATGAAAACATCGTATTATAAAGTATGATTGCATGAACGCGACGTGCATTCCAATGATTAATTAAAATGTTATTAATGCTAAAGGTAAAAGTTTAATGGCAAACATTCCATTTATGTTTCATAAAAAAACACGAGCGTAATAGGTGCAGGAGTCTTACAAATGGAATGGAGAGCAGCAACAAACTGGTTTAGCCGCACGCGAACCAGCCTGCAAAGGGACATGCAATAAATAAAAAGGAACTCATATGCAGCTCTAGGAAACGCTAACCTTGGACGCGAGAGGCGAGGCACCTGGCGTTTTTATCTGCCCTTCGAATAAATTGCGAGCTCATTTTATAACTCTTCCAGGTCCTATTGTTTTTAGTGAGTTTTTGTTCGAATCACCAAAATTCGAAGTGATGTAATAATAGCGAATTAGGAAAAACTTTGAACAAACTATATCTAAAGACAATTATATTCTGAGTGGTCAGACAAGTTTGGTATTGATGAAGCGAGTAGTGCGTGAAGGCATGTCTGAGTGGCGACAATATTGCATTGACGGGCCACAGCTTCGTCAAGATATATAATGTCGGTCGTGGTGCCAGTTGCGTAACCAGTATCGAGCCTCGAAGAAAGTGAATGCAGCATTTTGAGGTCACGTAGAAAGTTGTCTTCGCAAGTGCTCCTTCTGTACACAAGCCGACATCGACAACATTTGCTTTTAACGAGGCTTGCAAGACTTTTCCTGACTGATCTAGGAATAATTCACAACAATATCACAACGTCAAGAAAATTTGTAAACAAAACCTACTGATATTTGGTTCGATTTACAATCGCTAGTCGTCGTAGTTCCAAGAATAAGGCGAATAAAAACTTCGAATCGGACTTGGACCTATTAAGGTGTTGCATAATAAGGTATTCAACCCAGGACCTCCATTCGGGGTATTGAAGAATTCCAAAAGTTTTGCACAAAAAGTTACACGTGCCGTTCGACTCAATCGCTGCGGGCCATTGAAATTTTGGCCATGGACCGACAAGCCGGCTTGCATATAATAATAGGTCAATTCAATCTGGTCTTACTGAATCAAAAGGATATAAAGGTTAAGGTACCGTCTTCACAATTCCCTTAGCGTTAATTGAAGTGTCGTGTTTATAGTATTACATTCTATCCACCTTCAGGTCCTCATATTAAAGCGTAAAGTAATAAATTGTGCCCGGTTTATTATCCATTCGATATTCTTTATCTATAGTAATGTTTTGAATGAAATTGGATCGGGCTATACGAAGATATTTGATTGATTTTCGTTTTGATAGTCAATTTTCAGCGTACTTATCTCAGTGTACTTATTCACCTGTTCACATTGTAGCGTTGCCTTGCTCCGAGTCTGAGACTCGCCGCATACTAAGTAGTCTCACAATAACTTACAATAGCTGCTATAAAAAGCAGTCTGTCCTGATGCCAGAAACATACGGGCCCGAAGCGTAACTAGATACTTAAGAACAGTCGAGTTGGAAAATGATAAAAATTTGTTTTGCATGTACTTACTTAATAACAGTTAAGTGAATGGCTTCTGCATTGCTACTGCTAATTCGGTCTGCAGATACTATGAAAAGGAGGAAAAAAGCCCTCTGCATATACTGCATGACCCCTGCGCCTTAGGAACCTATGGCACAAACTTACTGTTCGGAGATGACATTCTTTACCCTTGAGTAGGTGAGGAAAATATTTAAAAAAAGCAGTCCGATTTATGATACAATAATACTGTATTATTTCCTACACTAATACACGCTTTGTCCAATGATGCGTTCAGAGACCCCATTTTATGCAAATAATATCAAATTGACGTGTTAAATGTTTGACAAAGCTACATTGAATTTGATTCAAATTCTTATTTGATAATTTTGTAGTTCGTACAGAATGCCCGTGTGTATCTCGGTTGCATGCATCATCAACATTTACATATGAAAAGAAAGATGCCTTCAGTATTTTGATTTTTACTTAAGCATCGAGTACTCTGTCTATTGTTCCTGTTTGCCAAGGTTCCTCTTTCAAATCTCGAAGGCCTTTAACTTCAATGTTAGTCTGTTTTGGAAAACTGTATCGTACTAATGTTGCCAATGTACACTGCTTGTAATATGTTCTATTAAATCAGGTACTTGATAAAATAACTAGGGCCAAATTCTAGTATACTCGAAATATTTAAATATTCAAGTGTCGGCATGAAGAATCAGGAAGGCGTCATTATCTGTATACTCGCATCAAGTGGTCCGCTTATCTCCCCATATGTTTGATCAGGTGCCTGTACCGAGGATGGTAAAATAGCTATATATCTACTCGACTCAAGGTCTCACGATGTCTCGTGTATAATCTGTGGATGCCACACCGTTTGACCGTGACGCAACCCTATCCTGTTTCGATGGTATCAAATTTTGTAAAGCCTTCGGAAGTTTTTACGTCGTTTTAAAAATGTATTAGATAACGATGTTCAATAATAAATTTTAACGGTATTTTCGTTTGTTAGCTAAGGTATATTAGAAGGACACCTTGGCGTTACAAGTATTGAATTCGAAAATTGTAATATTATAGATTATTTGTGTTTTGAGACAAGTTCGATTATAATCGAACAGCCGGGAATTTATCGGATTAAATGCTTCGCTTCGTTCTATTCACTGATTTGTCAGAATTAATATAGACATTTCTCGCGATCAAATTCCAACAAACTTGTTATTTGGAGAGACTCTGTTTTGACGAAATCTTAAATTACGAATTTTGAAACTTTTAAATATGTCAACATTGACAGTACAGAATACATTGGATTCATTGTTATTCTGTTTATCGCATTTTAATCACTGAAGGAATAAAAAGACAAAAAAAAAGGGATCGTGACCTGTCTGGATGGTACATTGTGGGCGTAGCTGTGAGATAAGGGAAAATCCGGTTGTACAAACATACTACATACTGTAGGAAATACGACCCCTTTCTCCAGATTTATTGGTTTAAACTTGACAACTTTATTGCAGATAAAGACACCCTACTAAACCTGGGTAATACCATGTTTATGTAGATTTTATTCGCTTCCATTTTGGTTCTGTCCTTGTCATTTAACTTCGAGCAGGTAAGGAAGGCTACATTAGTCTTTTTCTTTTTCACAGAGCACTTGAACGGCCATACTGGAATGCGGTTTACAGAAATAAAATTACGATTTCAAGTCGCATACCATGAATGTCCAAGGTCGCAAATTATGTGGCGTAGACGCAGATGTTCATAAGATTACCATGGAACGAATTCCGGTATGATTATCAACAGCTTTTCGTTTAATGTCGACATATAAAAAGCAGACATCAAGAATGAGGATGTATTTTTACTTAAAACAGTGTTGCTAGTGCATAAAATAAATTTGATAATAATTTATCTCTCAAAGACAGAAATTTCAAGTCGATGTTAAATTTAATGAGAAAGGCTGTCAGATGTTTATTATTTATACATTAAAGAAATGTTAGCTGTCCCAACTAGCGTGTTGAAGTTAATTATGTTCCAATGAACAAATAAAAACAAAAAGATCGTATTATCACGGATCCCTGATCATAGCTCTGTAATTATTATGCTACTGACATTATAAAAAGTGAATCCACTTCCCATGACTGCTATTATGGTTGGGCTTACCATTTTTTGTATTAAGATTTAACACTGACATTTTTGCTACTGGATTTTTTAGTTTTTTTAAAACATGAGCTAGGTCTAAAATATTTTTAAATGACATAAAAAAAGAGGTAGGTTCTGAATTCGAATGATTTTTTACGTGTCTTATCTCAGAACTTTTTCGGATTTTGATATTTTTTTTATTCATTTGAAAATTAAGTAGTTCAGTAATAGTAATAGTATCGATAATTTTTGAGTAGTCATTAATAATGCATTTTTAATTAATTTCGACTACATTGACGATATGCTCATATTATTTTGTTGAGGCTGATTTTTTTTTGGTTAAAATTTTTGTATTATTGTTGATAGTATCCACTAATCAAATTTAATAATATCTCTCTTAGTTATCACTTGAAAAGCTTGAAAATAAAAATTCTCCCAGCATCCTACTAGTCCTGGTTGTTTCTTTTCAATTTAATACAATTCTTAAGCCGAACAACTAGCTATAAAACCACATTTCAATCATAAAACGCGAAATTGTTTTGTAAGTTTTACAATCTCCCATTTCAATGAAGGCAATTTCCCGCTCGCTGGGACCAATCCCTTTTGAAAACTATCTCTAGCGGTGGCCCGTTTCTGAATCTAATTTTAATTTGACGACTTTATTATTACCTCGGATCAGATGAGGTTTATTATTAGGTTATTACATAATAGATATTTTGCTACGTTATAATATATGAATTTACAATTATTACAAGTATTTTATTATTTTGAGATTTTTTTCCTACCTAATCGCTGGAAGCTTAAAGGATTATTTCAGCTATGCTCGGACGGTTAGGTGAGCTCACGGGCTCAACCTGAGAGAATTGCTAACACTAGCCCTAATAAGAGCAGTACTTGGCTGAATCTACCAATAAAAGTTATTTCAATTATATTTGTGGGACGAGTTACAATGCACTTAAGTTTAAATGGTTGGTGAAAACCATAGAAGACATAACCTGACTGAGGCTCATCCACATTAAGATATGAGTTCAAACTCTCAATTCTATTGTAATATAGGTATTAGGTGTCCAACTATTAAATATGCAAAAAGTAAATAATAAAGTAATGTAAAATAAAGGAGAAACAGATATAGGCAGGATCACGGTACCTATCCATCTTATGGTATTAAGTTCTTTAAATAAATGGAAATAAAAAACACTTTCGAGAAACAAAAGTTTGAATTTTTACAAAAAGAACACCGGACCTTTATCTAATTGAGTCATGTATGTATGATAAGAAATATAGGTACTACATACGTGTAAGTTTGAGAATTTATGCATCACGCAACGAAGTGTTAAATTATTATTTAATAACCTAAACATTGTTTTGGTGTAGCGTTACCTACACACGTACTCTCCAAAAAAGGAGGCCCCGAGTCAAAGCACCATGATAATTGTAAACAACATTCCATGCAGTTTTTTGCCACCTACAAACTCTTGAGATTTGAATAAATATTTTATCCACTAATGTCCTTAGAGGCTTAATCGTGACGCAATCGAACGTGACATGAAAATTTATCGCATTCAATTGATTGCATTAGTTCGTTTCTTGAAATCTTAATGTACCTATACACATTTCGCAAAGATAATTTGCCTCAAAAATTTCTGGACGTCGTCGTTTTAAATTGTAAAGGCAGTTTCTTTACCGGACTTCATTGGATCATTCCGATGATACCGCCAATTTATTTGCTCAGACTATTACAAAATTTGAATATTACTCATAATTAATTGTCTAATGAAGCTAATAATAATGTATTTAAATAAATAAACGAATGTTTATCGTAAGCTAAGCTAAGCTAAGTAACTTACTGGTGGTAGGACGCCCTTGTGAGTCCGCACGGGTAGGTACCACCACCCTGCCTATTTCTGCCGTGAAGCAGTAATGCGTTTCGGTTTGAAGGGTTGTAACTATACTGAGACCTTAGAACTTATATCTCAAGGTGGGTGGCGCATTTACGTTGTAGATGTCTATGGGCTCCAGTAACCACTTAACACCAGATGGGCTGTGAGCTCGTCCACCCGTCTAAGCAATAAATAAAAAGCTAAATCTAGTAATAAAAACAGTAAGGTTAGGTACAGATTAAATAGACGAGGAAGGCTTCCCACCGACATTGGCCTTGAGAAGTCGCACGGACCTTGAATCTACTGCGCGCGGTCGTATCGGCAGCGTACGTCGGGGCACAGCAACGCGCCGCGTTCACTAAACTTTGATATTACATCACGATTTTCCGATAGCCTCAAGCAGGGTTCTATGATCGCAATATTACCTAGTTCTTGTTTATTGCGAATTAAGTTCACGTCTGTTGATGCTGCTGACTATACAACCGAATTCTTCTTCTTCTACTTCTTCGGAGTCGGCCTCTTCATTACTGAAGGTCGTGTCTAATCTAAAATGTGGACCACTCGATGTACTATGCTTCCCCACGTCTTCCTGTCCTCGGCGGTCTTTATAGCCTCCATTATTGGCAGGCCGATGAGCGTCTTAACCAGATCAGACCAGCGGGTAGGTGAGCGTCCGCGTGATCTTCTCCCGTCAACCTGACCAACTACCATACCACAACCGAATTAGGCTGTGTTAATGACGTTAGCGATCGCCACAGTCCAATTCGGGGTGAGAAAATTGCACCACCTCGCTAAAACTCATTACTCATGTGTATTCGTCGCACACTGTCAATTTCTCACCCACTCATATCGTATCGAAATGAGAAAAATAAATAAAGCGTGGCTTAAAATCGATTATACATACATGCATACAACTGTCAATGTACACAATGATCACGATCAATGCCAACAATCGAAACCCACGTTGCGTTTTTTTTTTGTTTCTTTTTTTTTTAAATCAATCGACAGCTCATCCATTAAATGAAGATCGCTTTTAAGAAATAAAAAACAAAAAACATTTTGCATATTTTTATCGAACGGACATTTTGTTGTCGATTGCAGACACAGGCTTTAAATATAAAACTAAACAGGTTTTGCTTCTTTTCGAATACACAAGAATAATTCTCACAGCGAGATAAAAAAAAAAACAATTTCCTTCGTAGCATCGATGGGATGAAGAATTTTTGCTTCGATGTGTGTCGTTTCGAATCAATTAGTTTCGACACAGCGATCAACGAATCATTTTATTACATAGTACAGTAGAGTCGTTTCGTGTAGATTTTTGCGTTACCACTATATCAGCATTACAAAAAGACCGACCCAGTTACTAGGGGCTGCCAAAGCTTATAGATACCGTCGGACCTGGTAATTGGATTAATGTCATTCTGACTAAATATTTAATTTGCATAGTCACTGGTGGTAGGACCTCTGGTGAGCCCGCGCGGGTAGGTACCACGACCCTGCCTATTTCTGCCGTGAAGCAGTAATCTGTATAGGTTTGAAGGGTGGGGCAGCCGTAGTAACTATACTTGAGACCTTAGAACTTATATCTCAAGGCGGGTGGCGCATTTACGTTGTAGATGTCTACGGGCTCCAGTAACCACTTAACACCAGGTGAGCTGTGAGCTCGTCCACCCATCTAAACAATAAAAAGAAAAGTAGCGCTCTGGTCATAATCCATATTGACTAATATCGTCAACAACAAAACGCATTGACCGTCCCTTCGATAAACTCTACAATCTTAGGCTCAAAGTATTGCCATGACATCAGCCGGCTAGACCCCGCATCAAACTAATAAACAACACTAAAAACACCGAGTATAATGAATTATGATGACATATGATGTTTATGGACAAAGCTCGGTATTCCAGATATCTATCTACATTATTTATGTGCGGTTATCACTATTTGTGCTGCGCCAATGTCACAGAGTTGTTGTGGGGGCAACGGACCTGATATCTGTAAACTCACACACACATAAAAACAACGAAACACATACAAATGTTAATAACAAATCACAATATACTTTTATTGTCAATGTGTTTCTGTGCCTGCATACATAGTTGGAAAACGGATTATAAGCCTGATAAACAAAAAAAGATATCATGAATTCATTGCCCTTGTTTCCTATCTACATATTCAATCACATCTCAATACAAAAGAATTGATAAGTGTAATGTAATCGTCCTTATTTCGGTTTAATATAGAATTTAAAAGAATCGTCGGCCGAATTCTTTAAACTTTCGAAATAGTTAAAAAAATTGCTTTTCCGAAACTATTACTTTGGCTTCTAACATTAACATTTTCATCGGGTAGCTTCGTTTTACAAAATATTGGCGTGTTCTTTATACGTTTGTCCCGAATAATTCCATAAAGTGAATTAAAATTTTCAATAAACTAAAAGAAAATATAAATAGCGCATATCTCGAGTTAAAACTTTTCCGTATCTTTTTTAGAATGTTATCTTGTCAACCAAAAATTCGTATGATGACAGAATTATCAAATTAGCGAATTCATTATCTTTTATGTAAGTCAAGTCATATTTAAAAAATTCATGAATATCATTTAAATGAAATTAGAACTGACAGTCAATAGAATTTGACTAATCACTAGATTTAACTTCTCGAAACAAAACGCGAGCTTATCGCTGAATGATTTGTAGGCAGCAGTTTGGCTTTGCCCCTGGCATTGCTCAAGTCCACGGGTGACGGTAACCACTCACCATCAGGTGGGTATGCTCGTCTGCCTACAAGGGTAATAAAAAAAATACTTATTCTGCTGCAGCTTCCAGAACATTTTTGCACCTGATGACGTGTGTTTGCGTCTCGTGACTCAGAGGTTACACATATAACGAATATGACGTGCTAATGAACGCAAAATCATAAAGGGCCTTGGTTTTTTAAGAAGAAATATTGAGATGTTTGAAACATGTAAGAAAAGAATGATTGAGATCATTATTTAAGTAGATCATTATGTAAGAAAATAATTATTGAGATCATTATTTTCTTACACGCTTAAACATATAAACTGTAAAAATCATATCAAGTTCCACAGGATGACACTTGATATAAATGTTTCTAAGCGATAGTTCAAAAAAACTTAATGACTTGGGGCAGTTTCACCGGTTTTTTAAGCAATTATTCTTATAATTAATCTAAGATATATTTTTCAACTATTTTACAACAGTAAAATAAAATATTTTTTGACATTCCCCGACCAGAAACGAAGGGTGCTCGGAAAGAAATGAATGACCAGAGCCGAAGACCCGGGCTCAGTAGTCTAAATTGGCAGAGGGCTGATGAGGATCACGATTAAGATTTTCAGCTTTGTTTTTTTTATTATATTTTATCCTTTTCCTGGATTGATAACGCATGAAAATGAAATAATTAACGCACGAAAAAGAATTTAAAATCTAGAAATTAAATGTCATAATTAATGGAACAAATTCTCTCATATTTATCTTAGAGAGAGGGAGAGAGAATACACTTTATTGCACAGCAAAACACAATTTACATCCAAAAAACAGTCAAAAAGCAGATACATTTGTACAATAGGCCGTCTTATTGCTAAAAGCGATCTCTTCGAGACGACCGTTTAATTTACAGAAATTCTGGAAAATATAAAAATATAGCAGGTATGTTGTGGTGTACTAAAGATAACACATAAATATATACATATAATAAACATATATATACCGTTTGCATATAATATGAAATATATAGCTAACAGCTTTATAAACCAATATACATACTTACATACAATACATACTAATACTTACATAAACATAATAAATCAACAGTCTGGAAATGATAAATGTTCTTATGTATCTTAGTTCGACTGATTTTCAAACTTGTCACTTTTTGGAATTGCATTAGAGATTTATGTATGTAATTATCAATAATTCAGCTGTCCAAGTATTTTTAATCCCCAAGTGTATTACTCGAAAACGAGGTGATTGCGATTTCGTAACTGCACATTTTGGGAGTAGTCGAGTTCTTCGGCTTAGTTCACCGTGCCCCCGTTAGTTCGTCAACACTACCGTTACATCAAAGTAGATACGCAACGAAACACGGTCAATGGTTTCCGGACTCATGTAACCGAGACCTATATGAGGGAGCGTAATAATATAAGGCGTTATTGATGACAAGATGCAAATGTCACCCGTCCTGGAGAAATCGAAAATAACAATACTGGTCCTTAAAAAAATATGCAAAGGGAATATCTGCGGTAGCCTAGGTCTGCATAGTGCAATTAACTTTGTACAAAACAAAGCATAGAATATTGAAGTATAGTAAATTGAATCAAATAGAATTTGGAAATACCTATATTCTTTTGTTCATTTGAAGCAATCAATAACAGAAAAACGAAAATGCTAAAGTAGATAAAAATGACTGGGTTAAAGTTCCTAAAATTGTCAATGACTGCAACATTTTTACGAACTAATGTTCATTTAATTTTTGAATTAATTATTTTTTTAGTTCTCCAGACGATAGGATGAGTTCTGAACCGTCTGATGTTAATCCTGTTTACTTGATTTCTATGAAATGAATCCAAAACTTCTAATTAAACATCACCTCGGGCGCACCGATTTTCATTTAATGTCAACGGTTAAAAAACTCATTTCTAATCGTGATTAGACAGCGGTGTCACGTTAAAGCGTTAGAATCACGTTATTAGCGGCGTCAATAGTTTTATAGAAAACAAGCCAGCTGTGATGTAATCATGAAATATCTTTTCTCTTCGTCCTTTCATTCTACTTTATTACGCCACGATAGAAACAAGATTTTAGTTCCAAAACGATATTATTACTATAATGTGCAAACAATAATAATTCTGCGCGTAGCTTATAAATTCTCATACAACTCAATCAATTAAGTTCATAATAAATTATGTTCGAAGCACATTCGTCTATAATATCAATATAATAAAGTCAATAATTCTGTCATGAAAATTGCTTCATTTATCATATCTTTACATCACCGTAGACATTTGAATGTTAAACGCAAACTACTTACCAGCATCGTTTTTAGGATTTCAGTATTTAAGAGGAAAAGCATGAAACCCTTCTAAATAAAGAAATTTTCAGTTTATTTTCTGTTTCTGTCCGACACTTAAGAACGGTGTTCTAACGGGTAGAGGTATCGATTTGAATTGATTACCAAACGTTACGGTCTAGGGCGGAATCAAATCAATGAAATCAACGCAATTAAAAGATATGGCCGCATTTTGACACTCGTATGAATCTGTAGACCCTTCTCATACTCTCCCTTCCTCTTCCTTTCCTCTCCTTTCCTCTTCTCATACACTTCATGATTCTACTAGGTAACTAGTAGATAACTACTAGGTAACTAGAAGAATCATGAAATTTCACCAGAGAAGGTTTTATAGAACAAGTAAATAGAAAAAAAAATGTATATTTTTATGATAGATATACCAAAAAAAATAATATTTTTATGACTTACAAACTTATATTTTCATTATAAGCAATGGAATGGCATGCCTTTACGCAGAAAATTTACCGGAGATAAATTTTTTGACTGCAAAGTTAAGTTTGTCATTCCAACACGCAAATCACCTATGATGGCAGTAATTTCTTTTTTAAATTGAATTTTTTTCTCTAATAAAAAACTATAATTTCCCTGGTGTTAAATAAATTATCTTTAATTTCAATTGTTTTGAAGGTTCCTATTATATTATTGTTCCTATCAGTTCCTAGTTTTTCCTATTACATTTTTATGTAATCTGTTTTTACTTATGTTCATCCTAAAGGACCATTTATAGTTTTACATAACTTTACGGAGAATCTTCAACACATAAACAAGAAAACCAACCGAACATATTACAATTTATTAAAAGTACATTAACGATATTTTTATCTTAATGATTAAACTTACTAAAAACAAAAATGTAATATGGTTGAAAATATAAATCGTTGAATTTTAATCTCTTATCTTTGCTCTGCCGCATCGGACTTTAGAACCTTATCTAACCTCCATTTTAAAAACTTGCTTCATATCTGGAAGGACATTATAAACTTGTTCACTTAAGTGAAGACGTTTATGGTTCGCATTTTACGAGGATTCTCTTGAAATATCTTATTCGTATCATTGTTACGTACAAAAGTATGAAATAAGAGGCGGTGACTAAAAGGTTTCTTGTTACCGGTTCACTCGTAGTTGCTGACTGACGGCAGTGACCCTTCTCTCTGTGGAGGAGGGGGCAGTGTGAGAATCGAATTTGAACTAGAATTACTTCCCTTCGCCTTGGACGATCCCCATTAGGACAAAAGGATTTAGATAGCGTAGTATCGTGCTACATTCCTATCCAGTGTAATAAAAATATACCTCAGTGTCTGAGACACGGATAAACTGTGTCACTAGTTTGAAGAGTTCGAAGGCTGAAAGGAATACTTATCATACAGGCTCGAGAGGACACTGGAATCCCAATTAACATTACAGGAGAGACTTAGAATCTACTGAATCTACTGACTACTTATGTGCATTTTAAATCTAATCTATTACAATACTCAACTCAGCTCACGATTGACAATTACTAATATACATCTTACAGTTAAGACGTCTTAAACGTAAGACTATTGACGTAAATAAACTAAAACTACATATTGCATTGAAAAAATGAAAAAAAAAATTACAGTTAAAACACCTTCGACAATAGAAATTGGTACCTACAATCCCAGGTACATCCCAGTTTAATTTGATGCGAAGGTTTATTTAATTTTGCACATTAAAGTTTGTAATTTTCTTTGAGCCATTGCAGACAACTGAACACCTCTGTAATATGACATCCAATAACATTCACTTTGGGTCCATTAAAAGCTTTCAGTTAAAAGGAAGCCGTATGTCCCTTCTCATATAGTTCCATATAGTTTACAGGGGTTGGTCAACTAAAATATTCTAATAGCTGTATATGATTACAATGGCTATTTATTATCGCGGCTTAGTACCATAGAACATGTTTTGCAAAATTTTAATGTCCACGTCATTAGTCGAAACGATTCCTGTATGGAATAAAACTGATTTACTGTGAAGCGTGTATTACATTATAGATTTATAAATTAAAATAAATGGGATACAATGTACAATATATAATGGGCACGTAAGCAATTTCCACAGTTACTAGACAGAATTTTGGTTTTAAATTTCAAATACTTAGGAATAGTGACTATCCTACCCTTAGAAACGGAACGCATGATTAAGTAGATATAAGTAAGAAGAGAGCAGAAGCATTTGATATAATACTATTTGAAACATTTGATAGGCTCGTGTTTCATTTTATACAGTTTTTTTTGTTTACCCGAATACGAATTTTTCTAAGATTGCCGTTGCGAGACAACAAATTGAATTGAATTTGGTTCGATCGTGATCGCAATAAGTACAATGTGCCATTGATATGCTCAACATCGTGTTGCAATATATCATTCAATGTGTCATTAAAATGATTGATTGATTCACTTGACAATAAAACTAATGTAATAAATGAATTGTTTAAAAATACGTGTGATTTAATTTAAAAATACTGGATAAGTCTTACAACATTAATTTATCTCGAGCAAAGCAAGTGTCATATTTATATCATTCGTACATCACGCATATTTACAATACGCAATGTCTATACCATTATACTATCTATACTAATATTATAAAGAGGAAAGATTTGTTTGTTTCTTTATTTCGAATAGGCTCCGAAACTACTGGACCGATTTGAAAAATTATTTTTCCATTAGAAGCCGACATTGTCCCTGATGAACATAGGCTACTTTTTTAATTTTTTTTTTAATTTTTTTTTTTGTTTCATGTGTGTTTTAATGTTTCCGAAGCGAAGCGAGGGCGGGTCGCTAGTAATACTATAAAGAGGAAAGATTTGTTTGTTTGTATTGAATAGGCTCCGAAACTACTGAACCGATTTGAAAAATTCTTTCACTATTTGGAAGCTACACTATTCCCGACTGACATAGACTACAATCTTTTTAAAAATAATATGAATCTTTACTAAAACTCCAATAATGTAACCCAAGGTGTAAAAAAATTACCTAAAATATTCTTTACATTATTATTTAAAAAAGTGTCGCGACAGCATATATCTAACTATGATAGTTATGCCGTAATAGGTGTTCTTTTATTTTAAAAAATAAAACATCGTCAAATATCGTTGAAAATTTTATTAAAGACCCGAGCGGAGCCGGAGCGGGCCGCTAGTTGCTAATATTTGTATTTAAGGATAGTAAGCGAGAATTAGGTCTAACAAAACTGCATAAAACATCATATTTGTGGAACCAAAAGTTGAAATACTTGAACGATTAGAAACTTACATAATTTTCAGTTTGCTAATGGCATTCGTGTGAGAAATTAATTCACTAACGCAATGGAATCGTCTGATGTTCAAGAGCTTATCGACGTGAATACTGACATCACCGTTCGTTATATTGGGTTCTCTGTCTGATATGACATCAAGCTTTTCTAACTTCCTTCTTTTTTACAGATTTTTATTTTGTTATTGTTAATCGAACGTATTTCCTATATAAGTTTTTTACGAAGCTATTAAAATAAAGTCGCACGCGGATTATTATGACTCGTTCATATATATTGCGTTGCGTAGTATAGATATTACTTCATTCGCACGACGTTAATACGCTGCTGCTATAAACACTACAATCTTCAGTCTTAGGCAACCTAAATGAACTATTTATGCATTCTAGGCAGGTGGCCTGGCGACGCAGGTGTTGGTTTGTCGCCTGCAATGTATGAACTTTGCATAAAAACATGCCACCAGCTTAAGTACTAAGGTAATAATCAACTTAATATCGCCAATTAAAACACACAAGAAACTGTAACGGTTTCTAAAGGTCAAATTATTATTTCTATTTATACATTTACTATGACTCTCAACCACTTTTAAAAGGGAGAATTGAATTGTTAAATCGTAAGAAATTTGGTATTTCTTGAAATAGCCTGCGCGCTTATGGTCTTATGTCATTGATTTTATTTCAGAAAATTCGCTTGTAATGTTAAGCGCTTTAAGTACAAAAAAAATAACTCGGATAAATCGGATAAATTACCCGCAAAGGTAAATAACAAGAACAAGCTTACGTTTGTAATAGGTACATATGTATATTAGCATAAACACAATAATAAATTACGAAGCTGTAAAAGTACCTAAAGAGCTAAGTTTAATACATCTATTCTAATATTATGTGGTACAGGATAATGAACAAGACATTTCATAGTTCAACTAAAATAATTCTTCAGAAGCCGCTGGAACCTACATGTCAGTACTTGCAATATCTGAGTAAAAATGTCAGTACAGAACAGCTGCAATTAAAATAAAAAATCTTCAGATACGTAACAATTTAATGTAGCTTATTTTAGAAGAACAATAACATAGTCCGCGCTTTATGTACAGTTTTGGTGATCATTATCACTTTTCAAGGATCGTTTGCCATTAAAACAGAAACTCAAAAAAGGTTTGAAGCTGTTTGTGTTTTGTGTTTGATAAATTTAGCAAACAGTACACGGTAGATACAAACAGTAACTAACCTGTGTCCGCCCACACCTGACAATCAACCTTCGCACTGTACTTCCTGCACATTGTCAATCTTTAACTGTTGTGTTCAAGTTTAATTGTCCGATGCTGAATCATCATTAGGTAAACTACGTCACTACGGCGCTCGGACGTGATCGTAAAAAAAAAAGATATCTAGAAAATATTTTCGGCAAGACCGCCGTTAGTTCTGCGTAAAACCAAAAACAATATACGGGCTTCGTTTCTAAATTGTTCCAGTACTGTTTGTTATTACAGAGCCCACTAATAGAATATAATTTGATCTGCGGTAAGATTGTGTGTTTTTTGCCGTTCGAAAATTTCGGCAATCGTATCTAATGTTGAATTGAGACGCCGAAAAAACAACATCGAGAATCTAAATCGAATCACGTACTGATGATTGGATTTCGCGATAAGCAGCATTTTTGCAATTATAATCCTTTCAAGTTTCAATTTAATTTCGTATGAGAGAGGCGTATGAGTTGGGTTTCTGAGCCAATAATAATTTAAAAAAAAAATACTTTGATGTCAACATTGAGTTTCGTAGTTCGAATCCCAGTTATAATTTTATGTTTCTATCTTGATATATTATGAAACATTCCACGTGTATCTAGTAAGGGTGAAAAATCTGTTCGGCTATTAATCAAAAGACTCAGTTTCGCGAGTTCGTAAGCAGAATATATTACTTAATTATGTCCCGTCTGTACCAATAGTAAAATATGCTAATCTAGTTCTCTGAATTTTTTTAAGGGATTTTATGATCTGGTAACTAAGACCTTTAAGTCATGTCTTATTTTAATTTATATTCTTATTTTTATGAAAAATGTTAATATGGAGTGAAATGAAATGAAGATGATTAATTTGAGGCATTAATCAACTGGGATGAAATTAAATGAAATCAGATGAGATGAGATGATATGGGATGAAATAAATTAGTAAATTGGTGGTCATTTACTGAGATTTTTTCAGTAGGCTTTTTGGAGGATCCCGAGAAGTTAAGTCCAGCGGCTTTGTTTCATTTTCCCACAATTGTGCACTTTCACAGTTAATAAACCACCGTTATTATACATTTAAACCTCAAGAAACACTAAATAAAACAAATCGCACAACTTTTTTCTCTCATTAATATAAGTTTTGCTCATACCCTGCGAGACTCCTTCAAGTCCGATAAGGAAAAAAGAAGACTTGCCGAGATGCCAATTTTTTTTTAATTATTTTGAAGTACATAAAATTAAAACTACTTTTACAGTTTGCTTTCGCTATTATTGTTTCCAACGAACGCGCCATCGTAACCACGGAAGACTAAGATGTTATTTTTGAAATTTGAATATTATGCAAAACTACCGTCTAATTTTGTTACGGGAAATAACTTGACATTTACATACGTTTCTCTGAGCACAATGTCTAGAAACAAGGATGTTTTCTTAAGTCATTTTAAAAATACATTATACATAAATTTGATAGCGTGCAAGCAGTTGTGTTTATCAGATGCCAGCAACGCGCCTGAGATTACGCCGTTAAGTGGATCAAGGGTGCTGGACGTAGATAACGCAAGGCTTTTAGAAGTCTGCAAAACACACACAATGCACTTGTAAAGGGGGGAAAAATTACACGTGTGACATTTTGATGTAGGATGTCCATGATAGGCATTCGTACAATTATTTTTAATAAAATATTTATTGTATTTTATGGCAAAATTTGATGCCTAGTGCATACAGTAATGATGTCTATTATTTCAAAAAGAAATGCGTATTTGTTAAGATGCAAGATTTGGATGTTTTAATTTCACCATTTTATTCCATACTAGCGACCCGCCCTCGCTTCGCTTCGGAAACATTAAAACACACATGAAACCAAAAAAATAAAATTAAAAAAAAAAAGTAGCCTATGTTCATCAGGGACAATGTTGGCTTCTAATGGAAAAAGAATTTTTCAAATCGGTCCAGTAGTTTCGGAGCCTATTCGAAACAAACAAACAAACAAATCTTTCCTCTTTATAATATTAGTATAGAAGTATTGGTTTCGAAATGTTGGTTCTTGCCACGCGACATAAACTGTAGTACACGCGGGCGAAGCTATGGGTAAAGCTAGTCCAAAAGTAAATAGATTTTCTAAAAATAAGGTATATGTTTTTTGACTTGACGTGTTTTCACAAGTTAACTATTTATAACTGCAACATTGTCGTGATCAGCGCAAGTGGAACAAAACTGAATTATAAATATATCAAAGTTATGTAATTCGATTTGTAATAGAAGTGTTACAACATTCTTCTTTAGAAAACATTTGTACTATTAACTGAACATCTTGTGAAAAGGAATACTTAAAATCGTACAACCATTATTAGATTAGGAAATTTAATAAAGTTTCGAAAGAGCTGACCCAAAATAAGAACAGAAATGAAAAAAGTGTACCTACCGTACATAGCTTACCTAAAAATTAAGATATCAAAGGTATTTTAGCTATGAAATGAATAATACGTACAATACGTCTGATCTGATAGTGCTACCGATTGGAACTTTGTTCCAAATGTAGCGATTTATTTTACAACGAAAATAGGAATTTTATTGTCATCTTCCCAATCGGATTAAAAATTGTATTGTATTTAATTAAGCAACTTTTCGAATGGAATAAAGGCAGGAAAACCCTAGAATTCTCATCATCAAAGTCGAAGATCAAAGCTGTACTTTCTAAAATCTTCTAAGACTATAATGAAACACAATTTATTTTACAAATTACTCAATGATTTTCTTACTCAGAGGAAATATCAATCAATCAAGTTGTAACTAGAAATTTATGAGCACTAATAAAATAAAGCACTAATAACATTTAATAGGAAACAATTAGGAATTGCGGCGACTCATGTTCATTGAAGAATTTACCTTCTAAATTTTTAAAAACTTTACATGCCATGTGATTATCTAAATATAGGCCCTCGCGAACGTTTAACGTTTTTCAAATATTAACTGTAAACTATTTGCCATTTCCCTGTAATCTTACTGAAGACCTTCAAGATCCGATGATATTAATTTTATCTCTCATTTAAAATCAGCGTATTCAAACATTGTTAACGAGGAAGGCCGTCGATAACATAGTGCATTATTTCACAGACTAGAGGTCGTGTTAGATAAAAAATTATCACAACCTCGGAATAGACGCGGAAGGAGTTGTTCCCGTGCTTATACTACCAAATCACAAAGCGTTCTGCTAGACAGAAGTCCGACTTGTCGTCGCACTCATATTTTTTATCGGTTTAACGATTTAGTAAATATGCCGCCGTCTAAAGAGCTTCAAGGTTGACCTCGTAGATAAAGTATGATAATTTAGGACATAACCGCTCTGCATTTTAGGATATCATTAACACGACCGCAGTTATTTTAAAATCGAAAACATTTATTATGTAATTCACATTCAATTAACGAAGAGACCAGAGCTACAGAAATTATAACATGATAAATGCTCCGACCATTTGATGATGGTATAATAAATAATGTCGAGGCCAGTGCAAGACCAGAAATAGCAGCGAGATCGAGTGTGCTTGATAGAATAATACGTCCTCCGCAGCCTTGTCCCGATTGCGTGGCCCAGTTACCGGTCTCCTAAGCAGGATGCGCTTTTTAGTATCATTCCAATATACCCACACATTTACGTACCGGAAATATAGCGATTTGATTTCGGTTCAAGCTGTCTTTGAACTGGCCTTCAAGAAATGCGATTAGCTGCACCAGTACCAGTTCTAAGTCTAATTGTAATTGTACCGCCAGTGACTTGTTTTATTTCTAACAGCGTTGCGATGACGTCCGACGTATCCCTGTCGAGATCGGCGTCGCTGTCTTCGGCAGTCGTGTGTTTGGTAATAATGACGCAGTGCCAGAGTGCAGAATGCACGGCCGTTGCCGCGCGTGACTCCGTTGAGTCAGCGGAGTGCGGCATGCGGGCGTACGGGTCAAGGCTGCGTCGACGACGGAAAACTCCTCGACCTCATAATATGTCATATACAAATTTCGCATCGCGCTAGTAAAAATAACTTTATTTTTAAGACACAATTTTAAAGGAAAGCAAAAACGAAAAACGATTAGATCTTTGTGTTTATTTTAAAATGTGTATCGAGAGAACGATTGAATTTGATCCAAAATGAACAGTTCGTGTTATTGTAGGCAATTTATTAATTCGAATAGTCGGCTTTACATCCCTGACCCATTTGCACGACCCTCCTGTTGCACAGGTTCCAGGCCAGAGCAATTGTCTAGATTTATGAGGCCAATTTGGTTCAGAAAACAATTTAGATGTTTTATATCCTGCTTCGTGGGTTGAACAGCTCGTAGGTTTTCCTGATAAATAACAATATTTATCACATTCAATACTAAGCCAAGTATATTAAAACAACAGTAATAATAATATGTAGCTTAAAAAGCAAATAACACGCTTAAATATCATGCTTTAAATAGCACGCTAAAAATGCCAAAATTAAAAATGTTAATTTTAATTTCGGCATTTCCTGATAAATATAACAAATTTTTATTGTATTGAATCAATGCTTGATACGTGCGCATATTTTCAAGCTAGCAGACGTCTTGAAGTTGGTCAAAATTCACTTGAAACAGTCCGTTAGATAAATAAAGGCGTGTTAGAAATTCAAAACGTTAGTTACTTCTATAGAATCACGTCAACGACCTAGTATTCCGAAGGAATTCATTCACACACTCAGGCGTACACAATAAGACGATCTTTGGGAAATTTACACATTTGACGTAAGAAAATAAAAAAAAAAGCCAATTGCGTAAAACTAATGAGTTGCGTCTCATTCGCCGATTCTATAGAACTTCTCAATTACTTCTTTGTTCCTCCAGAGGACAGAAGACCTCATAATCTCCTTGACTAGTTACCGGGACTCATAGATAGAACAACGTGAATACCGCCACCCGCTGTGAGGTATCAACATCAAACTTTCGCCTCTAAACTCAAGAATGGCCTACACTTCTCACCCGTTAAACTACAGACTATTTGTGCAATGCTCAATCGCATATATTGTTCCTCAACTGGAACAAACTTGTCAGAGTTTAATAATATTGCGTAACCAGCGACGTTTGAATATCGACAGACGCTTGGTTATCGCAGTTCCAAGGGCACGGTAGTCACTGAGCAAGTCGACTGGAGTTGTTAATGAGTTGTTCATGACTTATGTCGTCACAGCGCACTCGACCGAGCTCTATACATCATGTGCATTCCATAGATAAAGTTCAATGCTGACTTGGTCTTAGATCGTTTGGCATTGAAGTACTAAGTTTCACGTCAGTTGTGTTGATCTTTGTAAATGTTAGTCGAACACTTTTCACATCACTCGGATTTCCATAAATGATTTCAATGTCATTAGTGATACTTTTGTAAGAGCCCCAAACGTGTCCTTATGAATAAATAACAACAACCTTAATGTTTTTTGCGTGAATAATATTGATCTCACCAACAAATACGTACGTTTCACTCTTTGGGGCAATCTCCTCAATAGCAACTACTTCCATTTTCAAAAAATTTTCTAGATCTCCGGATTAACTTATGACTTTAGGGGCTGTTGTAAGTTTATCTCCTTCTTTTTCTTCTTCTTCTTACTTCTATCTCGGCATAGCAGAGCCCTTGTAGCTACATCACCTGAAAAAATTTCGCGCATCGACACTGCTTTTAAAAGATAATTTTTAACATATTTCTTCTTGTTCTAAATTGAAGTACGCTCTTCAGTATTTCTATAACGTTATGAAATATCGTCCTTTTAGCAAGGGTTCAATACATATCTTTTATGACCGGTTGCAGCTAGACCCTGGCCCCTAGCATTTTTGCAGGTGCCAACGGAAAATTAATACGCTGTGTCTTGACTCCTTGAGTTGGATATTGAAAACTGTATTAGTTCGTATTCATTTGCAAGGAGCTTGTAAGCCGCGTGATTTATGTCGGCAATAATATTTGCAATATATTTAATTACAACAGAACGTTTTATATTCCGCATTATGCTTCCGCCATTAAGAAGGGTCTTTAATATACGCTACAAGACGTCGGTACAAAAATGATTTCAAGCAACTTACAATCTATTTTCGTAGAATATATCTCATGCGATGAAACATAATAACGCGGCGGCGTATCTTGAGCCTTGATGCCGCCAAACTGTCTTATTAATATAGCGTTGGTGACAAATTGGCTTCCTATTTTTTCATGTGTCGATGTTGAAAATTAATCATCGACACACGTAAATTGTATTAAGAACACACACATTACTTCAGTTAAAAAAATATGTAATGAAATTGAAAATTCGACCTTTGTTCTCAATGTGCGTGGCGGCATTCTGGTTGTGCTGTCCGTGGACTTTAGCAACCACTCAACGCTAGGTGCGCTGTGAGTCCTTTCACCAATACAAAGTAATTTATTTAAATAAAAATCAAACATTTTCATACGTTTGTCCTTTATGTGTTTACAAGCCATTGATATGATTGTAATGAAACTTGGTACAATTGTTATTGGTATTTCAGGGGCAGATTAACACCAACAAAAGATAGCGGGCATGCTAGAAGTTTATAAAATTCGATAATTTTCATACAATTTATTTATAGGTTTCAATAATAAAAAAAAGAGAACTTTATTGTATCTTTACCAGACCAAATTTTAATTATATTTATTTTATTAAAAAAATTCCAGATACTTTTTTATTAATCCACGAGAATAATTATCTCTACATAGGGCATGTGTAATTGTAAAATGAATTGAAACTTATTACGAGCAAAACGATCAAAATTGATGCTCTTTAACAAGTGTTGGGTTGTATTTACTAACTCTCTTTCGATGCTAGCCTATAAAAGACATGGAGGAAAAATTATTGGGGCGAGTAATTAGTACAGCTGAATGTCGACACATGTACCTGTACTTATTGTGTACGTGATTCGGAAATCTGTCGCTTTAAATACAGTAAAAGGAACATTAAGAACACGTAAATGTCAGAAGGGAACAGTGTACACTCTACGTGTGTACAGAACGTACACGGCAGCTCATAATGTCGCTAGACACAATAAAAAAGCAATTTCGCGCTTTCATTAAAATCACAAGATTTTTATCTCGAGCTACGTAATAAAAATTTGATGACTTCCAGCAAACGTTCCTTTGTATGATTTTGCAAAGAAATAAATACCTGAAGACGGTCATTCACTTAATGACCTCCGATCTCAAAAAAAATATACAACGTTACTCTATTCACAAAATGAAAATATTTACACCTATATATATATATATATATATATACGACATAATTTAAACTTTATCTATTTGAAATATTAAGCGATTCAAACCAACCTTCGAAGATAATTGAAGAAATTCTACTGAACACGTCTTCTAAGTCTTTCAAATGACTTCTCGAAATAAGCCTTACTTGTTCATTTCTCATCAGAAAAAACCAACGCGCAATCCTCTTGATCTTGTTTAATAAAACGGCACATTCGTTTTAGAAAACACAGTAGTAGTAGGAAGGAAATAATGTTATACAATGCAATGCGGCAGTAAAGTTGCTCGAACCGTAGCAATGAAATGAAAAGAGAAGTTAAAACAAATGCACTTATTGGTTAGGCGGTGAGACCATTCCGCGTTATTCCTAGAATGAACAATAGGCCCGCTTGTAATAGAGCCGGTTGCGTTCACGTCCAGCGATCATTGCTGCAAGTTATGACGCTATAAATACGGCGAGACGTGCCCGTGACCCGAGGGCAGAAAACTTAACTACCAAACACTCACTATGCTCGCGATCCATTATTTTTCTTATTTTTACATATTTTATTGTGCTTTTAAGTATTTCTTATCGTAAACCTGTCTGGTACGTGACCACGGTCGCTGTAGACTTCGATATTTGTTGCTATTCAATTTTCTGTTCAAGTTCGACGGTTTAGTAAATATATTGCTGCTAAAGGCTTGGCCGGATTAAATTAGTTTTGGATAAATAACCTTATTATGATGACCTTCGCGGGTGAGAATCCAATTTAGCATGTGCGAAATCCATTTGAACTTATGAGATAAGTGTAGTGGTGTTTAATGTTATTGTGAATTGATATATCCACAAATATCTAAAGCCATGACTAGAAAAGACCTTGGCGGCTGTCCAGCATAACTAGGGCAAACGTTCCTCTGAGTCGATCAATGTACAGTTTGTTGGCAAACCCCTTAATAGGCTGTGCAGTATTTCCCGCGCAAACATACAAATGGCCCGCAAATTATTTATCGAGTGAATGAAATATACGACATGTCTGCTCGTTGAGAACAATGCCGAGATGCGCAGCGTAATGATGAGCCATTACGACATTAATTGTCAATGTTACATGGTCGATATTCGTAATTGCGACTTTATCATAAAGTAAATAAAATTGATCCTTTGTTCGAAGGTACACCCAGACCTTCAATCTACCTTCTCATGTTATTGCTTATTGGTGCTTATTGGCCATGACCGTGACTCACAATTAGATGTAATTACCTTCAATTTGTACTGCTACCAATGCTATTTGCGGTAGTCTGTTCTGTCGGGCTCGCGACGTGCAATTATTTTACCTTAGCAAATTAAACCCTGCCTTGTAAAATTACAGCGGAAGTTGATTTACGGACTCGAGATTAGGATTATATGGAGTACATCTCGTACAAGTACAGACTTGTTAGATAATAATGGTTCTTCATTTTCAACATTTGCGTTCCATCTGTGGCCAGAATGGTCGACCTAAATAATAACTATGATCTCAATGTAATTACGCATAGCTTGCAAATTTTCACACATGCCATTACATTGTTTAAAATAAGTCGAGGTTTTTTTTTTCGTTAATTGCAAATTTGGCACCGACGCTGAAGAGGATGGAGGCTGTCAATCCGTTCCTATTATATCTCAGCAAACAGTGCGTTTTGGCAAATAACCCCGTCGCCAGGAGTCAACGTTTCCCCACGGCGAGACGACACGGCTCATGTCAACGAAATAAATAGCTGTTTCAATTGGCTATTTCTGTAAAATAAAAGAAAACATTTTAAAAATCAGCGTTACATACGGCGTGTGCGTGAAAATTTGTTGATTCTGATAATTATACCCATTTAATAACATTGATTATTTGTAACAATGTTTAATGTATAAAAATGAAATTCCTTTCATTCATACACAGTAGCCCTCATACATTTACCTACCTAAATGCCTTCATAAGGCATACGATTGTGGAAGGTTGTACTCCACAAATTTTGAGTGCCATAAACTTTCCTGCCCTAAGTTATCTTGAAACAAGTGATTCTGTTTTGACTTCAAAATTACGATAAAAGATAGAACAAAGTCAGATGAGCTAACTGCTAGTTTTGCTACCATCAGACATGAGTCCTCGTGTCTTCATTTTTAATTGGCTTAGAGAGACACTGGATTTACAGATAAAATGCAGATTTTCAGAATGTATTTCCGAAGGCTACACACAAGTTTACTTCTGATTTCCCTTTAAAATGTAAATGTATAGTTGGAAGACACTGTCTATATCAGTGTTCAAGCGTTGATATGGTTCTCATAAAGTCATAATTGTCTATAAAGCTCTTTAAGCCAGAAAGCCTACGTGAATTACAACACGCGATAGGCTTTTCAAGTCATTTTTGCTTGTGGGTCATTCTATAAATATCGACCCTTCACCGCTGTAATGTAGGATATAATTATGACAGACTATCTCAAGTGAATATGTGTGAAATATAGGAAAATATTAAAAAATAAATAAAAACACAGACCTGAATATCATGAGAAACATTAAAAAAAATACGAACCTCTACGATTATAATGCATAGAATGTATTTGATAAATGCTATATCCTCCATCTTTTAAATCTAAATACACTTTTGGTTTGACTGGGACGATAATACCATGCTTATCTTTATAAGGTTAACTAAACAATTGTGGCTGCCGGTCAAAAATCGTAGCGTGAATAGGCACCACAACTTGGATATCACTGAATCTTTACATTTTTAATTTTTTTTATTGCTTAGATGGGTGGACGAGCTCACTGCCCACCTGGTGTTAAGTGGTTACTGGAGCCCATAGACATCCACAACGTAAATGCTCCACTCACCTTGAGATATAAGTTCTAAGGTCTGAAGTATAGTTACAACGGCCGCCCCACCCTTCAAACTAAAACGCATTACTGCTTCACGGCAGAGATAGGCAGGGTGGTGGTACCCACCCGCGCGGACTCACAAGAGGTCCTACCACCAGTAAATTTGAAGATGTACTTTTGAAGTTTCAATGGCTGTGCACTCGTCCGAAGCGCTTTGTGACATAAAGTGATAGGATCATTGTATCTAACTTGGTAGGTTTTCAACGTGCCCTAACACCGGTATTTATAATCGAAACATCCTAACAATAGTACTGCATAACAGTATTCGGTTGTTATATAATCATGCCTAATATTAGCAGCACGAATGCCAGGGTAATAAGTTATGCATACAACTATTCCATCGAAACTCGGTGCACGCGCATACAACGGTTGTGAGTGGATAGTGCATTGCTTCTATGACCTAATTGCAGTTTGATTCCATTATAGACCGCTGTTGGATCGTGTCACGTTTTACGTTCATAAATGTTTGTAATAAAGTTTTCTTTTTGTCGATGCCCAACGACAGCGTCTCAGAAATCCTTAGCTCCTTGTAGATCGACGTATTTAGAGCTCATACAATATTGCTGAATAAACGCCACATAATACGAAGGTGAAAAAATTGGAACTTATTGAATTATTCATGTCTCATCTTAAATGAAATGAATGGGCATAAGCTGCCTTTGCCTCAACGTTTATAGATCTATTTTTTATTGTACATTCAAAATACGTTTCATGTAAATCACGAAACAGATATTGTAAATTATGACTTTATAAAAATCACAAAAATAACCAGTTCTCGTCGGAAAGCTCGTAAATACGCTCATAAAACAGCGTCCAGTCCAATTACTAAATTCAGTTGACTTTAATCATGATTAATATCCGTTTGGACATTCAGCGGGATCAGAACGGATGGTTTTTCCTTTATTTGTTGATGAAATTTCACGTTCATTGTCTAAAACCGTATGCCTTATTGTGATGAATTGTATTTATTATAAACATACACAACACAACAAGATCAAATTGATGCCCACAATTAACGGTCAGAATGCTGATCATTTTCATTTTGGAACGAGAAGAGATTTAACATTTAGACAATTCCTACAAGGAAGTGAAAACACAATTTTTTATCAATCTATTGGGAAAGAATACACACAATTATTGTCCCTACAAATGCCTTTATTTCAAAGTTGTTTTTCAAAAACTAAAAAAGTGATTTGTAACATCTCTAGTTTTAACGTGGTTATAAATTTGACAAAAAAGCAGTCGCATCCCCACCTTTAGAATTAAGCTTTACAGCGGATCAGTGTAGGGTTTTGTATTCCACCTTTTAGTATTCTAAGCTCGTACATCATACGATTGCAAATTCTTGAAAGTCGTTCTCATACACGAACGATACAAGCGAAAGTGTAGTCAAAGTCTTCGACCGAAAGGCGAGGTTCACGTAACATCAGTAACATTGTCTAGATTGCATTATGTAAGCGTTCGTGGGACTACGAGGAACGGTAACATGGTTCCTTAGCAGGTCACGGTGGTGCAAACGACATCGGTTGCTGTCGAGTGCGGTGTCAACGAACAGGATTCAGCATTGAGTATGCAATAGATGCACCGTACCCTTGACTTCCTCCAATAGTTGCATGGCTCACAGCCAGAAGCCATTCACTGACACACTATGCGTAGTTGGAAAGTCCGGTACATTTACTCTGAATATTACCATTTTAGTTGTAAAAAAACGTAATTTATAACAACGAACATATCAAATATAAAGCGCACATTACGAGACAATCGTACTAACATGTGAAAGAGCTTGCTGCATATGTATAAAAAACTAGTTGTCTAGGTGCAGAAGTATTTTAATATTGCGAAACGAAAGATGGAAGCTTTGCGACCAGTGAAGGCTATGCAGTACGGCGTGTTAGCCCGCCATTATCTTTTAATACCATCGACTTCATTAGTCGCTACATTTTTTTGCGACAGCAGCGAGGCGCGGCCAACTTCGCGAGTCGCCGACACGGGTTTGATAACCTGGAGACCTTGGTCTTAATTGCGCTTACTCGAACCATTCCGCCGAGTCCACTTTTTATGCGCCTGCACATCGCTAGTAAAAACATGAAAATGACGCCTACCCGGCCCGTTTTGAATGGTACAATAACTCCGAAAGTATTCTTGTGGATGCTTGTTTTAAAATTTATGTCAAATAGGAACACTCTATTTAAACACCCCATTACCGAATTTATTTCGACAAACTTATCATAATAATGCTTAGACGTTGGTCAATTCTAATGTCATTGTTTTTGTTTCAGGTATGGAAATCTTCCATTATCTTCTCTATGAGGTATTGTGATATTTTCAAGAAACAATATAGTTTGCGAAAAAAAGCATACTTCCATATTTTGATTTTCTTCTAGAAACCACAACAAAGGATTCTATGGCGTACTGCCAAGTTTCTGCTATATTAATCATTCATCGCTACATAAAATTATTATCTATATGCATATACAAGATTAAGTTGTATCTATCTCAGCATTCAATAAAGTTTGCAAAAAATTAAGTTAAAGTATAGTTCGTTGAGTTCAAAAACAGAATAAATAAGACAATCAACAAAAAAAACCAGAATCTCGATTCATTGATTAATCGACTTGAGTGTACGAGGTTTTGACAGCTTTAAAACAAGGAAAAAGGTTTACAAGCTCTATAAATACAATGCTCTAGAAAAAAGACTATGGCTCGGAGTTAGAATTAAAATCTATTGCGATGTCAATAATGAGCTGCCTATTGTATAGTTTAACCTTGAATGGAGCACTCGATAGATCGATCAATTTCATCTCTAATTTACATTTAATGGAAAACTTTAGAGCAAAAAATTCGCTAGAACAGGCCAACTGCTGGCTGAATAGCGAAAACAAGGCTGTAACGAATGAAACTTCGCGAGACCTCTTACATTTAAGTTTTAGCACTCTGTTAATGGTTTTTGTTGTTATGTAATTTAGGTTTTTGTCTAGTTTGATCTGTTTTTTTAAAACTTTATCAATTTACTTGTAAAATCTTGTCGTTTGTTGAAGTAAGAATTTATTTTAAAACATTTGAATTGTTATCACATTTATTGTAATGTTTTGTATTTTGTCCCTCTAAAGCCTGCTCTCCCGTTCTTCATCAAATAGGTAAGCAAAATACGTAATTGTATATGTATATAAGTATGCCTGTTATGTTAGTTAAAAGTAGATAGTGTAGTTTTAATTTAATGTACCTAAATAATAGAGAAATTAATACGTTTGCGAAGTAAGAATCAGGAATTGCGGTTTATGTCTGAGTGGAAGTAATTCGGCAATGAGGACGGCACGGGGGGAGGTCGGGGGGTTGGGGGGCAGAACAGGAACCAATCGAGCATTTTACTGCACGCACGACTGGCCAACATCACGACTGTTCAAACACTTAGCCCGGTACAGTCAGTTAAAAAAGTATTGACGTTAATTTCGTTGTATGTTTTGTCTTGTAAGTTCTCCGAAGATTTAATATTTATGTGTTGTTTCGAGTACCCCAAATTTTTATAATACATCTTCTTTTGTTAAGTTTTTCAGTGTTTTATAAGTATTTGTTTTTTTTAGTTGAATTGTGATATTCCGAACTTTGCCAGTTGCCGTAACGTTGCTACTTGTTTTCGGAAACAAGTATACAATTTGTAAAAATCAAACTAACGACACAGTTATTAATAAAAATCATTAACATTACATAAAAGAGATGAACTCATTCACGACTTTTCTATTAAAAATATTATGTACAAGTGTAAAAACCGGTTTGTTTCTTACAAGCTGATAAAATAAGACGGCATTTAATGTAAATAAATTCATGCACGAAAGTATATCAACAATTTTTAATTATTAGGTATGCGAACCGGTTGTTCGAAGATATTTCGCAAATTTAGATGAAATAGACAAATCACGTGCGCCTACGCGATATCATAGTTAAACGAGTGCTAAACTGAAATAATAAATTATTTATTTCCAACAGAGCGTTTAAGAAATGTCACTACACTATGTGCAGATAAATCGTTGTTTTTTTTTTAATTGCATGACGGATTTGGTTAGGTGGCTTTGTGCTGTGTATTTCCAAAACATTGGCAGGTCAACGCTCCGCGAGAACACGTGATGCTGTGACGCGAGCTTAGCAATGTTCACAGGCAACCACGGCAGGGCTGCCATCACTCGGCTACAAAATAGATAACGATCACGTCGTCACTTCACGGATTTGTTTGTTATACATCGGTTCACACGCGAAAACTAGCAACGGTACGATTACCAAATCTACAACTCAATGTAATCCAAACGAACTTTCGGTACCATTTTGGAAACAATAATGTACTTAGACAATCTTATATTACCTTCAACATTACCAACGAACGGACCGATATCTTGAATGCTCCTATTTAGGTCATCGTTCTATTTCGCCTGTATTTTGGAGGACACATAAGTGATTCGTGTCAATATGTCACGCGCCGACCGTGTCTACCTACCAGCTACCTAACCAAACACTCAATCTAGGTTGTGTTTATCTCTTTATTAAGGGCGTCTAAAATAGGTCTAGGTTTGCAGTGTTATTGAAAGCGAGTTGATAAAGACAGGTATCGCGAGATTAGATAGAAATTGTTATTGTCTAAATGAATTTTGGAAGGCTTTGAAGGTCTTCACGAATTCAAATGTGATTGACGACTTTCATATTTGAACTGTTAACATAGACTTATTTCAAACTGTTTTTGGGGGATTTTGTATGTTGATTTTGTTGTAGGATTGCATGTTATACTTAATGTTATGCGTTTTCAAGGCACGTGGATACAGTGAGTGACTTGTGAGGCATAAAGTTGAAGTCTCAGGAGGACATTGGCTGTTCTTCGTTTTGAGGAACTTACGAACTTAAATAACGTTAAATAGTAATTTGGAAATTAGGCAAAGAAGTTAAGGTACTGATACTGACAGATAATTACGAAACACTAGTAGGGCAAGCGTGCCGTGGGCAGAATACCAGCCAGACAATCAGATCTAGTAAGGTAAGCACTGGTGGTAGTCTGTACCATGCGGTCCGGTGCGGTGAGGAGCGTCACATGTGGTCGCGATCCTCAGCAGTGAGGGAATGATATAGAAGACGAAGTAGTAGGTTGAGGTTGAGGTCGCATACCCGTATTTGCTGATTAATATCAGACAGATTACAATCATTGCGATCCTGTGACCTTGCAGCCAACAAATGTAAAATGACTGTAAAATTTCATCACTTTTTGCAGCTTCTAGAACTACGTTGATAGCTCCGTTATCAGCTGCAATAAATAGTTCTTCAGCAAAATTAAATACGATTACAATGAATGAGAGTGCCATGTTGGAATTCGGTAAAGCGATGAGGTACTTTAATTTATTATGTTGGGACATGAATATACGAAACGGGCCCTTGTAGGAAAATGATAAGAACAATACGAATAACACATCGAACGACTATCCATTATCCATATTAAAACAACTGAGGAAGCGAAATTGTAGACTTCGTGATGAGATTTGTGGTAGGGCGTATAAGCCAGGCACAACTAATCTACCTATTGCCAGAAATGCCGCTAAACAGTCCTACGTTCGAAGCTCGGCTGGTAAACGATACTATTGCTACCTCAACCTGCTGTTTCAAAGCGAGTGTCTTCATTTACGTTGTCTATGAATAATTCCCAGTACCCATTAGTCGATACGCGGGCGGCGGGATATTTAAAGAACTGATATTTAAAAATGATATTCGTGCAAGCTGCTTCAAATGGCTCTGAAAAGAGCACGCAAGGAACAGCTGTCAGTCGGGAATATAGAACTTTGCCATTTTCCGTCCGAGAACACGAAAACTAGTTTTAATTACATACCTATGTAGAAAAGTAGAAATCACCATTTAGTATTAGCCTGTTTCTTCTTTAAGCAGGAATAATATTCTTTTTTTATTCCCAAAAAATCTTGAATGACTCTATACCTATTTAACGACATGTTGTTTTATTTGGTTATGTTACTTCCAAAACGTGTTTTCTAGATATTTGAAAAACGCTGAGTAAATAGGCTATTTTTGGTATGTTAGAAAGTTCCTAATCATCATCATCATCATCATCATCATCATCATCATCATCATCAACAGCCCACAGTCGTCCACTGCTGGACATAGGCCTCTCCCAATCTACACCAATGAGCCCGGTCTGCGGCTCTCCTCATCCACTTCTTGCCGGCCTAATGATAATAATAATAATAAGTTCCTAATGCTCACTTCAATTAAATGATAATTATTGGGACAAATAAAACAGATTAAAAGATCATACCGGCGGCAGAGATAAGTCGCATGATCATTATCCATCGAGCAAATGTTTCTATGAATTAATCTCAGCCGCGTTTCGTTTTAAGATCAGATGGACTACGTTGCTCAAAAGAAATTCATTCAAATTATCTAGATAAAATATCCTAAATGTCACTAGAGACAGAGGATCGTTCATTATGGAATACCATCACAAGAGGATCCGCGCTACCAAGCCTTAGAAGTGAACACGTCCCTCAGACAATATGAAGGCGGCCTAAAAAGGAGCTCAAAGTGATCTGTGAACAGGTAGAGTCGTAGCGGTTTAAAATAAAATACTTATTACAAAATTAACATTATTTTTGAAGTGCCTCAGCTCTAAAAGTCTACAAAGATCGCATACTATCACAATTAAGATTCATAAAATTGGCAATTTGCTTTCCCAAGTTCAAAAATTACGTAACTAACTACGAAGTTGTTTTGATAGAACAAGTCTTCATAAATTGAGGGTGTTTTATCGGCGCGCTACATTCTGTCGCCGGCGACTTGACTTTCTGTGCCACGGTTGCGGGTGCAGACCGGCGGGGAGGTGAAGTAGGAGAGCGCGGGGTGGCGTGACGTCACGGTCGACCGTGGCAGTGAGTAGTGAGAGCGGCCGCGTCGTTTGTTCGCTCGCTCTATGTACTCCGTTGACGACGGTCGCGCGTGCGGTACGTCCGTTTTTACGGCTCAAACGTACACGGTAATCTCCGTCTCTGCATCATCGACGGAACTCGTGAAATTCGCGTGCTTTTCTCACCTGTTGAACGAGTTGTGTTGTGACTGAAAAACATCATCACAAATATCAAGCTTCAAAACTAATAAGTGAATGAGAGTCGAGAACGTGGATAACGTATCGTTTGCTTTGAACGGACGCGCTGACGAGTGGTGTATGTCTGTAGAGACGCGTTTAGATAGTTTAGTGCGAGAAAAAAGTGAAGTGAAAGCCTACGTCGGAGGATGTCCCTCGGTAATCACGGATGCTGGAGCGTATGACGCGCTCTTCGACATGAGACGCCGCTGGTCTAATAACGGTGGCTTCCCGCTGCGAATGCTTGAAGAGAGCTCTTCAGAAGTGACATCGTCTTCGGCACTGGGTTTGCCACCGGCCATGGTTATGTCGCCGGAATCCTTGGCGTCGCCCGAGTATGGAGCCCTCGAGCTATGGAGCTACGATGACGGAATCACTTATAATACAGCCCAGTCTCTGCTGGGTGCATGCAATATGCAACAGCAACAGCTACAACCTCAGCAACCACATCCAGCACCAGCGACGCTCCCCACGATGCCTTTACCACTGCCTCCCACAACACCGAAATCAGAAAATGAATCGATGTCATCAGGTTAGATTTGGCTATAAATATTGTTTATTTTTTTGTATTCACATTGCATTTGAATTTAATAGTTAACTCAATTATTTTGGCGGTAAGAACAGCGTGCGAACAAGTCGACGCTGTCATCGACCTTTGGCCCGGATACCTTGACCGGGCGCTCAGAGCCAATGTCTCCTTGTCCTTACAATCACAATTGTCTTGTTTACCCTCTGCTAGATTTGTAAGTTATAGGTTAATGTGCTTTTAATACAATATACCTACCTAAATTTTTGCAATGGTAAATTATTGATTACAGTCTTTTAATAGTTAAAGGATTAATTTTAACTAATCCTACAATATTTGTTGTATAATAACATATTAAATACATATAAGAACAACATTCTGATTACAAGCCCCTAATAAGTTATTATTTTGATAACGAATTACAATAAATTAGTTCCTTATTGACTAAAAAAGGATTGCGTCTTATTACACCATAAATGTTCCATTGAAACTAGTGACTAATTATTAAATGACAGATTGTGTACGCGGCTAAAATAAGAACATAATGAGGAATTACTAATAAGAACTGACTGTAAAAATAATTAAAGCCCTTATAAAGCGAATTAACCAATTTCGCGTCACTAGATAAAAATAATAAATCATTTAATGAAAACAAATTTTGTGACAGTTTTGAAATGATCCCATAATAATCGTGATTTAACCCTAGACATCCGAAATCCTTTTGTACTTATCAAGTAATTCCGACACTTAATAATCATCGTCTCCTATGATTGGACTGTGGGAGGATTCAGGTACGGTTGTATGACTAATGTCTTTTATCGCATAGCCACAAGGTCAGAATGGAAAATTTGCTGTTTAATCCTATAACAAATAACTAACTACAACATAATCAATATCTTGTTTAATATTAGCCGAAAGGGGAAATCGGCGTTTGTGATGAACAGATTTTGAAATACGACACAGCTACAGAAGAATATATAGATATAAAAGTAAATGTAAAGAGAACAAACTCAGTCTTCCTAACTTATGAACCGGCTAAGTTAAATCAACAGTATCAACCAATAAATATGTATTTCAGTTTAGTTAGTCTATTATTGAATATCGAAGGGGCGCAAGATGGATACCATTAAGTTAAGATATATACTACAGACGCACCCTCCACTTGTGATCCACCCATCAGAGTATATTTTTGCTATTTTCGTAATGTATGTTCCGGTAAGGACTTACAAAGATCTGCATTTACATAAACTCCTAATACAACGAAAATGCCATCTATATTTCACTTAGATTTGTAAATCGGAAAGATGAAGTTCAACTAAAACTCTTTTTTTTTTTATAATCTTATATGGCCTAAAAAAGACCGTAACGTAATTGCTTAAGATATAATAAATACTCTGCAAACCTTGGGCTACTTATTTTAATAAAAAAATATCGGATTAAATAAGCAGGTCGTTTTCCAGATTTTCGAATATGTTCACTTCTGCCCATAAATTATAAATACCCTCCATGTACAAAATGCGCGTAAATTCAATTACTTTGTTTTATACAAGCCAATTCGGGTCATAAACGTACTATGTATTATTTAATTTGCCAAGTAAAGTATCATTTTAAAAGTGAGCTGGATGCATCGGGGATTCGTCGAAGCGACTACAGCGGCGCCGGTCTGACCGGTTTCAAACCACTTCTGATGGTAAATGCGTCGCTTGACAAGCTGTATATGCACACACATAAGATACATTGAGAATGCACACGAGACGAGACAGTAAAAACGCTATGTATCTATAAGTATTGTGATTTCAGAATGTACACTACCCACTACACCAACAGGCACTCAAGTGAGCCAAAAATATCATTGCCTAAAATCCTTGCCTCACGTTCTTTTTGTATTCATGATGCGCGCACACTTTAGATTGTTTATTTTGTCAATGACGTGTGTTGCATTAGTATAAATCGCGATCTCGTATAAAAGTCATCGATTAGAAACTTCCACTTTCATCGATACGCAAAGATGTCTTCAATAAATTATATATCAGAAACATATTTAATATTTAAAATTCTTCTTAACGTCTGCCTACCTTTAAGTACCGGATTAAAATTTTGCTTTCTAAAATTTAATATACGAGTCTATACGTATTAATTAAGACACCTATTTTTTTTATCTATACTAATATTATAAAGAGGAAAGATTTGTTTGTTTGTTTCGAATAGGCTCCGAAACTACTGGACCGATTTGAAAAATTATTTTTCCATTAGAAGCCGACATTGTCCCTGATGAACATGGCTACTTTTTTTATTTTTATTTTTTATTTTTTTTTTTGGTTTCATGTGTGTTTTAATGTTTCCGAAGCGAAGCGAGGGCGGGTCGCTAGTCATTCTATAAATATACTCAGGGAATTAATAACTTGGTTTAGTTACTATTTATTAACTTATGTGAAATGAATAATAGGAACCATTGTATGCGCTAGTAAAAATTCTACGTCCTCTGAATGCTCTATGCATTACACACGATTTTCTATTTTTGGTCCATCAGGGTCTTTGCCGAGTTCGGCCGAATTCAAGGTCATTTTTTTTATTGGCTATTTACTGACAGCCCATCTGACACTCAGTGGTTACTGGAGTCAACGTGAGCCCTACTGCACGCCATGAGACTTGGGGTCGAACGTTCCATTACTCTACAATAAACACTTTCATTAATTCCGAAACGCACGATGGCTTCGCGGCAGTACCAAACCGAGCCAGTACCAATACATAAACAGGTAGTGGTACCGACCTACCACCATTTACCGCTAATTACCACATGCAACCTACCTCTTGGTTCAGTATATTATTTATTATTACACTTGGCATTTACGTGTCCAATAATAAGGTCCTGTACTAACATACATGAGAATTTTATAAAAAATAATTTATCTTGTTCCTATGCCCGCATAACATAAGTCAGTTAGTAGCCAACGAGTTTCATTGACGCATTCGATGTAATCGAGGTAAATTAGTCAAAATGCGGGTTCATATTTTTTTTTTGGAATGTCGAACTTATTAAGTTCTCGTGTCAAAATTCAATGGAGGAAAACTAAATGAGTCAGTAATTGTTTTCATTGTGAAGGTATTTCAGTGGCACGATAGCGTAATACGACTAATCCATCAAAAAAAACGGAACCAGAGATCGATATCGTGTTTTAATTTGAGAATCAGCGTCCAAACGACATTGTGATTTGATTATTTGAAACGAGCGCTTACCCACGTAGCTCTCCTTAAATTGGTTTGTTTGTGGTCATGAAAGAATGTGCTTTTATTGTTATAAATCAGAGGCAGTTTACCGTGGCGAGATAAAATATACCTTTTATAAGTTTAATTGTAAGCTTTTAAACGCAAAAAAAAACAATATCGGGCCAACGGTTTTTGCGTAAGGCCCAAACGGGCAAACAGAATAGTAAAAAATCTGGATATCGCTAAGATTCAAAGCCTTAAGTGTACATGCCTACGTATTTTGTAAATATCTTTATTTTTTTTTTTTTATTGCCCTTGTAGGCAGACGAGCATACGGCCCACCTGACGGTGAGTGGTTACCGTCGCCCATGGACTTCAGCAATGCCAGGGCAGAGCCAAGCCGCTGCCTACCGAATCTCTTCGAATATCTTCAGTGCTCAGTTTTGTTACAGTGTAAAATAGTAACAAATAATACTTAGCCAAATTGACTAACATAACCTGGGTGTGACTAAGAATTCACGAATTTGAAAGTATAAATAGAAGACATTGTTTTTATAACCTCCAAAAGGCATAATGACCATTTCCTTTATTAGCCTTTGTAATTCCATTGAATTTGCACTAAAAAAAATTTCTATTTGCTTGCCAATTGTCAGATCCATACAATAAATCCATTAAACCGCAAATACATTTTATTATACTCTTTCCACCCACTAAATTTGAAAAGCTTTTAATATTAACCTTTGCCATATTAAAATTGATGACTTTAAATTCTATGCCAGTCCAAAACGCGTATATTTGTTATGGAAGATCGCTCCAATGTAGGCGGTTTTCTTATGAAGACTAACAAGATTAGATTAACACAAGAGGAAAATGATAAAAGGAATCATCATAGACAAGATGACACGTTGTTATGACCATTACGAAATTCATGGAGGGCGCAATTTATTCCTCTTGTGGCCCCCACCTGAGGTGAATGTAACAGCGCGTCCGCGTGGGGGCGCCAAGGTCACTACCGTTTTTTGACACCTCGAATATAAATAATGGCAAACCAGCTATCCATCGTGCTTATGTCGTAGTCATGTTACGTAGATGTTGATTCAGACTTATTTTAAAATGTACCGATTACGTTTAATACTCCACGTAGTTTTGACGTTGTAGTGATCATGCGACGCATTGTCGCGTTATGAAAAAAAAAACACTAAAATATAAAAAAATTTTTTTTATGATTAACCTAATTTTGGTATAGCCAGTAGCAACGTATTCACTAATTGTTTCACGCCAACATTGGCCCTGTTCTTAGCCGGAAATAATTTGTTTCATTATTTGAACAATCGTTTGCTTAATCGTAGCGAAAAGGTTACGGACCTCTTATGAGACCTTGATTTTTGACTTATAAAAACAAAAATAATTTCGTTCTTTGATAAGGTTAATCATTTAAATGTTGTTTGGTTAGCAGGCATCGCTCGAGCGTGGAACGTGTATATGAATTTAATAACGTTTTTTGTTTTAGTAAATTATCGTAATATTAAACGCCTTTAAGTCAACGATACTAATCTAGAACTAAGCCGGTTTTGCCGACGTTCAATTTGAATCCATAAAAATGTTATATGGTTTGAAATCATTGCAACCCAAATATGTTTTTCAATGCCAAATTTTCCTCCTCTTAACAATTCTGTTATGATAAAATTTAAAACTTTGGCTGGTGCACATCTACAGTATGATTAAATCATTTTCTACATTCTAGAATTTTCAAAGTTGGCTGTTTGATCTTAATCATATATGCGATTCCATTTGAACATTCCTAAATACTTAAAGAATATATCCGATCAAGAATACCTCTTAGGTTCGCGGGTAGGCCAAACAAGTATTATTTTACAATTACAAAATTAAGAATGCCATATGATATCAAAGGCCTATTAGCGGATCATAGAGTATAAGGTTTTCATTGTGGTGTGAAATGTGATACAGCTCAATGTCCCAGCCATGTTTGATTGATGATTCCTTAATCGTGCAGGTCGGTGAACCCGTCGAATCTCACAAGATAACACGTGACTTCATCCGCTTAAAAATACTTTTAAATTATATAACAAACAACACGTTGCCAGTAATTATTCGGTTCGTTTATTTAAAATTCTTTATGACATAGGATTCTGTTACAAATCGGATCTGTGCTGCGATTATTAACGCGTGCCTCTAAGCCGGTTGTCGTGTTAGAATAATAAAAGATCTCACAGTCGACAGCTGCCATGGGTAACGGGAGGGTCAAATTTTCATTGATAAACACACTATTAGATTTAGCAACCCTTCAGTTGAACAATCTAATAGTACCGAGACCCGAGCACGATTCTTTTGTGACTTTTTAAAGCTAAATCAGCTACATTTGTTGACTAATAGAGTTAAAATAATGAAGGCCAATACGTTAGGATTTTCAGCGTCACAAGATTTTAAAGTTCATCGACACGGCTGTTGTCTTATGTAAAAAAGCGACCAACGCGTCACACTGTGTGAATTTCCTAAGACGATTTAACAGTAAAATTTCACGAACTATTTATGAATAGCATTAAGTTAAAACAATGCAAACGATTTGTTTTTCAAAGCTTCAATTCGTAGCGTCAATTTATTGTTAGAAACCTTCAGAATAACGCGCTTGGATTAAAATTAAGTTAATGATTTCAAGAAAGTATTTAATTTTCTTATCATTTACTCAGCGCCTTAATGTCACAGATTGATAACCGAGAACTTCGTAATTTTAATAACATATTAAAAAATTTTTTTTGCTAATGAATTCGAGAATGCTTTTTTTTTTTTTAAATAAATCACAATTATTTCATACGAGAATATTCCGAGAGAATTTGATTAAATTTTCTAACTTGCAATGGCTGTGAGGAAAGTGAAACTGGGATTTGAAATGGTATTGCTTAGGTATATGTGTAAGTGTAGAGGTATCGAGTCTAGGAAGGTCTAGGGCGGATGTTCGGTCGAGCGCGCGTCACACTTGGCTGCGCATGCGCTGCTATCGTGACGCTACTTATCTCTATTTGAGACGTCTACTTAAAACACATTTTCGATCATATTTAGGAAAGCTATACGTAAAACTCAAGTGTGTAGTTTACCGGTGGTAGGACCTCTTGTGAGTCCGCGCGGGTAGGTACCACCGCCCTGCTTATTTCTGCCGTGAAGCAGTAATGCGTTTCGGTTTGAAGGGTGGGGCAGCCGTTGTAACTATACTGAGACCTTAGAGCTTATATCTCAAGGTGTGTAGCGGCATTTCCGTTGTAGATGTCTATGGGCTCCAGTAACCACTTAACACCAGGTGAGCTGTGAGCTCGTCCACACATGTAGGCAATAGAAAAAAACAAATATCTTATCGACAATTAATTGCGAAGTTTAGTTAAACAAAAATATCTTCTAAGAAACTTGTGTTTCCATCAATATATTATGTCATGTGAGAAGTAATTTATCAGTGCACAAAACCCGTTCCGATCCCGGAACTTAAAGAACATTGATCCAAATTCGAGACGGTCATAACGGGTTTGCTTAAAATATCTGTTAAACAATTGTACAAACATTGTCAGCGTACGACGTATTTATTCGCGTACCTATCTGTAGCTCTAATCAATCAAACGCTTCCATTATACCAGTGGTCTTTGTTAATGTTCGTACAGTACAGGATAAGCCTTTCGTTAGGCTTCGGATTCCAAATGGAGAAGTAATCTAAATGATCATGATAAATATATGACGGAGTAGAGACCGCCGTGATGTTTGTAAAAAGTGTGACGTCAGCACCGCTGACGTCGCGGTCACCACTTTCTTGACGAATGACTCATGTTTGGGTTTCCGAAACAAAACTTCACGAGAACTTCACGAGAACTTCGTATATTGCACGAGAAGCATAACAACGTTACAGAGATATCCGTACAGTACAAACGGCTCGGACACGAATCAATCAGTGCTAGACAGCACGGCCGTATTTATGGGGCTTCGTACCCGTGAGCGTGTTGACACGTTTTAAACACGTGAGCGTGTTTACACGTTTTTCAAACACGTGAGCGGGTTTACACGTTTTTCAAACACGTTTTAAAGTATTGAAATTACAATAAAAGGAACTGTTTAACATCAATTTCTTATCACAGAGTAATTAGTTGATGATCAGTAGGTAAATAGTCATATTTGCGCCGACATATATTTATTCAAGCCTCTTAAAATGCAAACACGTACAAGAATTCTTAACACTAGTATAATAATATACATGGCTTTTTTATGAGGTATACAATAACAAAATTCCCTGACTTTTATGCTAGGAAAACCTGTGTTACAAAAGTCAGTGGTTCAGTGCTAGGTCACCAGGTAAAGAAAGTTAACCAGGAAGAGCGATCTGTAAGAATATAGTACGTACGTGTGTGTGTGTGTGTGTGTTTATGTGTGTTAGTGTGCGTGTGTGTGTGTGTGTGTGTGTGTGTGCTATTTGTAAAAAAAAAATGTTACATAGTTCTGTGGCGTGGTCAATTTAAATGTACGATACCATTTTGTGCGTCCAAAGCGGAACTTAAACAGTAGGTACGTGACTTTGAACTTTAATTGTTCATTGTTATCTGTATGCGAATATCTATGATTTCGTTTACGCCACGCCACGTTTGTTCGTTGTTTGAGTTCGTAAAAATAAAATTGGGTGCTTTTGAATTTTCAGCACATTCTAACTATTCTATGGTATTCTATGAGGAAAAATCGGTAGGCAGCGGCTTGGTTCTGCCCCTGGCATTGCTGAAGTCCATGGGCAACGGTAACCACTCACCATCAGGTGGGCCGTATGCTCGTCTGCCTACAAGGGTAAATAAAAAAAAAATTTGACCGAGGATCAACAAATTAACGAAAGATTAAGTTTGAAATATACACAAACATATCTAATATTGTTTAAAAATGTTTTTTTTCTTCCATTTTTTGTAACGTTACATAAATATACCATTTACATAAATTAAACTTATTTTTTGTGATACGTGGGAAGATAACGGTAATTAAAACATTCTCACATTTCGAAAAAAATTTCATCATTAATTTAACGTAATTATAATCTTTATGAATAGGAATAAGACGAGCTCACCAAATATACAATGTGTTTCAAATAAGAATATGCACGGGACATACGCCATATTGTGACGTCATAGCTGTCAAATCCAAAAATATAGGTAAAGTCATAAAAAAAGATAGATATTTTAAAATACTTAATATTTATTTTATTTTTATTTATTCACGTTCGCCGATTCCACTCATCCCACTGCTTGAGCAATTATTATGATCGTCGCCGTCATAATCCTCATTGCTGCTTTCCCCTACAAACAATATATAAAGTGATTAAAGTATTCCATTGGTTGATTATATGTATCAAATTCTGGATTTCTGTTTTTAGTTGGCATTTTTTTCTGCCACTCTACCTTTTATTAAATACCATATACTCTAAAGAATCAGTCACAATTGTGGAGTGGTAGCCTTAACACCTTGAAATCCGTGGGTATTATATAATTGGTCTATTAAATAAGACTTTGGTGATTTGTTTTTTATATCAACTAGCAAAAGCTCTGGTTTCGTTTAGCATGGCTCAAATTTGAGGTGTTGAAAAAAAAAATATTTTTTGTTGCTGTGCATACTTTTTTACCGATTTTTAAAAAATCGAGGACTTTGACGCGCACATTCTTATTTGAAAG